>NW_024963265.1:0-2660 GCF_019238085.1 Lagopus leucura | reverse complement strand
TAGGATGTAAGTTAATTGTGAAGGCATATGCCTTTTTTTCATAGCAACTAAGTTAATTGTGAAGGCATATGGCATAATCCATAGGATGTTATTTAAATCTGAAGGTAAATGCGTTTGATTCCGTAGCATCTCAGTTAATTGTGAAGGCATATGCCTTAATTATATAGGATTAAATTTCATTCTGAAGGCATATTCCTTAATTCCATTGGATCTAACTTAATTCTGAAGGCATATGCTTTAATTATGCAGGGTCTAAGTTAATTCTGAAGGTATATGGCTTAATTCCATAGCATCTAAGTTAATTGTGAAGGCATATGCCTTCAACCATAGGATCTAATTTAATTCTGAAGACATATGCCTTAATTATATAGGTTCTCAGTTAATTCTTAACGAGTATACCTTGATTACGTAGGGTCTAAGTTAATTCTGAAGGCATATGCCTTCATTCTATAGGATCTGAGTTAATTCTGAAGGCATATGCCTTTCTTTCCATAGGATCTAAGTTAATTAAGAAGGCATAAGCCTATTTTATGTGGGATCTAAGTTAGTTATGAAGGCATACGCCTTAATTGCATTGGATCTAAGTTAATTCTGAGGGAATATGCCTTAATTATGTTGCATTTAAGTTAATTCTGAAGGCATATGCCTTAATTATGTAGCGTTTAAGTTGATTCTAAAGTCATATGCCTTTAATTACGTAGGGTATGAGTTAATTCTGAAGGCATATGCCTTTAATTAAATAGGATCTAAGTTAATTCTGAAGGCATATGCCTTAATTCCATAGGGTCTGAGTTAATTCTGAAGGCTTATGCCTTAATTGCATAGGATCTGATATAATTATAAAGGCATACGCCTTAATTACATAGGGTTGAAGTTAATTCTGAAGATTTATGCCTTAATTCCATACAATCTCAGTTAATTCTGAAGGCATCTGCCACTAATTGCATAGCACCTAAGTTAATTCTGAAGACATATGCCTTAATACCATAGGCTCTAATTTAATTATGAAGGTATATGGCTTTAATTACAAAGGATCTAAGTTAATTCTCAGCGAATATGCCTTAATTCCATAGCATCTAAGTTAATTCTGAAGGCATATGCCTTAATTATGTAGAATCTAAGTTAATTCTGAAGGCATATGCCTTATTTTCATAGCATCTAAGTTAATTGTGAAGCCATATGCCTTTAATTCCATAGGATCTGAGTTAATTCTGAAGGCATATGCCTGTATTATATAGTATCTAAGTTAATTATGAAGGTATATGCCTTAATTCCATGTTATTAAACTTTATTCTGAAGGTATAGGCGTTAATTCCATAGGGTCTAAGTTAATTCTGATGGCATATGCCTTAATTATGTAGGGTTTAAGTTAATTCTGAAGGCTTATGCCTTAATTCCATAGGGTCTACATTAATTCTGAAGGTATCTGCCTTAATTATATAGGTTCTATGTTAATTCTGAAGTATATGCCTTAATTCCATAGCATCTAAGTTAATTCTGAAGGCGTATACCTTAATTATGTAGGATCTAATTTAATTCTGATGGCATATGCCTTAATTTCATAGGATCTGAGTTAATTCTGAAGGTGTATGCCTTAATTCCATGGATTTAAACTTTATTCTGAAGGCATATGCCTTAATTATTTAGGGTCTAAATTAATTCTGATGGCATATGCCTTAATTCCATGGGATCTCAGTTAATTCTCAAGGCATATGCCTTAATTACGTAAGTTGTAAGTTATGTCTGAAGGCATTTGCCTTAATTATGTAGGGACTAATTTAATTCTGAAGGCATATGCCTTAATTATGTAGGATCTAATTTAATTCTGAAGGCATATGCCTTTAATTAAATAGGATCTAAGTTAATTCTGAAGGCATAAGCCTTAATTCCATAGAGGTATATTTAATTCTGAAGGCTTATGCCTTAATTGCATAGGATCTGAATTAATTATAAAAGCATACGCCTTAATTGCATAGGGTTGAAGTTAATTCTGAAGATTTATGCCTTAATTCCATACAATCTCAGTTAATTCTGAAGGCATATGCCTTAATTCCATAGGCTCTAATTTTATTAGGAAGGTAAATGGCTTTAATTACAAAGGATCTAAGTTAATTCTGAGCGAATATGCCTTAATTCCATAGCATCTAAGTTAACTCTGAAGGCATATGCCTTAATTATGTAGAATCTAAGTTAATTCTGAAGTCATATGCCATTAATTGCCTAGGATCTAAGGTAATTGTGAAGGCATATGCCTTAATTATGCCTCTATTATGAAATAGAAATAAATATGTTATATTATTTATTTACACGTTTCAATGAAATAGAAATAAATGTTATTTATTTACATCTGTCTTAATTAATTAGAAATAAATATATTTTGTTTTTTACATCTGTCTTAATTATATATAAATGGAGATATGTTGTTGCATTGCTTCCATGATGTATAAATAAACGTTGTTCTGTGACTCTTGCAATAAGCAGTGCTGTGATGCAGCAGTGAGTTGGAAAGCTTCTCTGTGACTTACGTTCTCTTTTAGTCCCTTCACTCTTCTCTGTAATCAATGACGATCCAGGTGCTGTAATTAAGAGACACACAAAGAGTTTGGCAGAGCAGGTTGTGACAGCACAAAGGAGAGATGAAGGCCTCACCCTTATCCTGG
>NW_024963264.1:64273-87485 GCF_019238085.1 Lagopus leucura | reverse complement strand
GGGACCCCCAGCGACTCTGGCACCTCTCCCCTACTAAGCGATACGGGGAACCCCCCCGAGCAATTGGGACCCTCCAGCAATTGTCTGCCCCCGCAGCCACTCAGGACCTGCAGTAATTGGCTCTCCCCACAGCGCCTCGATCCTCCCCCCGGCCCCACTTTGTTTCTTGGGAGCAGGGGGCCGACCCCCCCCCCCCCCCCCCCCGGTTGCATGCGGCTCCAACCCCGTGCAAACGGCCCCTGATGTTCGGGCAGTCCCAATTCATGCCGCCTTTGTTGTTTTCCCTTTCTTTTCCCCTCCTGCCAGTACTACGAAATGTCCTACGGGCTGAACATCGAGATGCACAAACAGGTGAGCGCCGGTGGGGGGGCTGCTTGGGCTGCTTATAAGTGACAGAACGGGCAGTGGGTCGGCAGCCGTGCGAGGTTTGGGGCGATGGGATCCGCGTGCATTCGGAAGCAAGGCTGCGTTTTGCAAGGAGCGTTGCGGGGAAGCGACCTCGTGCAGAGGAGGTGCGTGCAGCCGGGGCTCTGCGTGCTCATCCCGGGGCTGCTGCTCCGAGGTTGCAGCCCTGCTCTGAGCTGCAGGGCGCACCAAGGGCGGTGCATCGCTCGGTGCCGAGGAAACCGAGCGATGTTTGGTGCTGCGTCGGTGGATTTGGGCTTCTCCTCGCCGTAGCGTTTGCCCCATAGGGAAAGCGGCGCGGGGTGCGGTGTGCCGCCTTGATAAGATTACAGCTAAAGAGCCTCGGGGCCGTGGGCACACGATGGTGAAACTTAAAGGAATAAAGTTATTATTGCAATGAGAGCCGATTACCGGCGCTGCCGCTGGCGGGCGGACACGGTTCTGGTGATGCACTCAGGGCAGGGCTCGGCAGCAGTGCAGCTCGGCAGCAGTGCAGGCACGGCAGCAGTGCAGCTCGGCAGCGCTCTGCTCGGCAGTAGCACCGGAGCAGCGTTGGCAAAAGCTGAGCTGTGCACGGCTGTGTTCCCTGCTGCAAAAGGGCAGCGGCCGCGACCGCCGCTCGGGTGACGTTGGCTCAGGGTTGCTTTTTGTTGATTAATTAATGTATTTGGTGTTTGTTCTTTATTAAATATTGCCTTCCCTGCGGCTGATCCCAGCAGGTGCGCGCCCAGCCCCTGCCGTGCTCTGTCTCGGGTTGCTTGCTCTCCTGGCTGTCTTGGCTTCGCCCTGTGCGAGCGCACGGAGGTGTTGAAATAGAGCACGAAATAAGGCAGGGAAGCACGGAGCTTTTCTGCCGATGGCAGCGCTGGAAGCGGTTGTTATTTCCCGGATGTTTTGCACTGGGGGTTGCTTGCATGCGAGAGCTGATTGGGGTGGGGGGGGGTTGCATGGCCGGGTTGGGCTGCTCCGCTGCGCTCCGTGCTGCGGCATCACTGTGCGCCCTGATGGTGCCGGGGGGGGAACCCAGTGGCAAAGTGGGGCTGGGGGCTCAGCACCAGCACCCCCGATCTCCCCTCCCGTTGCAGGGACCCCCAGCAGCCTCCTGGCTGCGCTGCCCCCAGCCCCGGCTGACCCGCTTAGCGGTTGACTTGTGTTTATCTGCACACAATCAAGTAGACTGAAGTGCCTGAATTATTCATGCGGTGTCCTGCCCTCCAGACTTGACTGCGTGTGATTACATCTGCTCGAGACAAACATTGATGGATACTTCATCTTTAAGCAAAAGGGGATTGTCTGGCTGGGGGCTTATATAACAGATTATCTCTTCGGCGCTGAATATTAAGCGCTTCGTCCTCGCCCCGGCTGCGGTGGTGGCTTTTTTTTCTTTTTCCTTTCTGCTCCGTTTCGTGTCTTTCGAAGGGAGGAGAAAGAAAAAAAAAAAAAGTAATAATAACGGGACTTCCATAAGCAACTCCGTATGTGGGGAATAGTCGGGAAGTGACGGCGGTGCGGCGCTGCTGGGGGGCTCTGCTTTGAGCGGCAGAGCTCCGTTTGGGTTCCTCGATGCCCCCCCCGAGGGACCCCTCGTTCCGGAGCTCTGCGATCAGAGGGTGCAGTGCTTCCTCGAGAGAAGCGTGTGCTGGGAAGGGGACCTGCTTGCAGGGTGTTGGAGTGCTGTGTTTTGGGGCTGAGCCCTCGATGCTTCGGAGCATCCCCGAGCCACGCTTCCCCTTTGCTTTCTCCTATGGAATATTCCAAGAGCCCCGTGCACCCTGCGCTGGGAGCAGCGGATGGAGCTGGTAGGGCGGGCCGCCGTGTTGGGGGGGCTCTGCCCTCCGCGCCCCCTCCCCGAATTTAATTCTCATCAGCGCCGCTCTCCACTTTGCTAATAACGATAGCAGCCACAAATAGCTTTCAACATGCCATTGACAGCCCGGTTGGAGAGAGCACTTGAAATAGTGGTAGACAGCTGAAAGTGCCCATAATTGTGTGCCGGAGTGAGAACCACGCTGCTCAAGGGCCTGATTTCCATGTGCTTACGGAGACAATCTCCCGGCTTCAACAGACGCTGCTGGTGCCGTGCGGGAGGTGGGGCTGAGCCCGGCCTTCTGCCCTGTGCGGGTTTGGGGCGGTGTGTGGGGCAGGGCGTCTTCCTGGGGAGCTGGGTGGGTTTGGGGTGAGGGTGACGCCGGGCTCCCCCAGGAGCGTTGGTGGTTCTTTTGCCTGGGAGCCGCGGTGGGATGTGAGGTGCTGTCCGTCCTGTTGTGCTGGGGTTTGGGATGGCGCTGGAAAACCGAAATCGTGCTTTTAAAGAGCACACCGGTGCCGCCTCCAAGGCGAAAAGGGCCGGGCCAGCTGTGCCATGCGCCCAGCCTCGTGGATCTGCTGTTGTCCCACCTGATGCTGGAGTTGGTTGAGATTTGGTCTGACGCGACCCCAAAAGCCTTTCTCAGATGGCACTGGGGGTGGCTCGCTCCTTGGGGCGTCCCGTTTCCACTCGGACCTTTGGGCAGCTCCTCTCAGCCCCGCTCCCTGTGCCCTCCGGCGTTATTTAACCTCCCTGTGCCCTGCCCAGGTTTGGGGGAGAGGAGGGGGGCGGAGGGGCACAGCTATTTAGCACCGTGCCTGCAGCCGGCGCCTGCACGCTCTCTGCCCTCAGGGCATGGGGGTCGGTGCTTGATTTACAGCCGGCATCCATGTGCGCTCTGTTGTGCCAGCCGGCCGCGCTCCCCGCAGCGAGGCGCAGCCCTGGCAGGGATGGGATGGGGATTAGTCGGGATTTCGGGTCCGACTCCTCGCCCTTGCCTGGGGCTGCCTCGTGCGTTCCAGCCTGCGTAGGTCCCTGAGTTCCTTGGAGCATCCTGCTGAGTGCCCCCGCCCTGCCCCCTCCCTGGGTTCGGTCCCTGCTCTCCCCCACTGGCTGCGGGTGCAGCAGGCGCTTCGTGCCGCGGTGCTGCCGAGGCAGGGATGCGGGATGCGGTGCCTGCGGTCGCCATGGCAACCCCGTGCTGGGAATGGGGAATTTTCATGGTTGGAGCTGCCCGGTGGTGAATGGGCCCCGGTGCAGGGCAGTGCTGGGGGTGAAACCCTCCCCAGCTCCAGGGCCGCCCTTTCTGCCACCGATTAAACGTCTCACAGAGATGAGTGGGGCTTCACGTGTGCAGAGTGGGTATTTGGAGGTTATTGGATCTCGTGTGAACGGGGAAATCCATGGCTGCAAGCATTGTATCTTAGCCAGAAGCACCCGCTTGCTTCTTGGAGATCCCCTGTGGGAAGTGGCTTTGCAGGAGGTGAAGCTTTGCACCAAATCTTGGCTGGAAATTGGGGTAAGATGGGACAAGAGAGCAGAGGCAGCTCTCGGTATGGATTGCTGAAGTGGGGGTGGGTTGGTGGTACCCAGAGAGCACCCAACACCTCCTCCCCGACCTCTGCATCGTGCTGGGTGTGAGGTTCTGCCATTTGCACCCAAATGGCTGTGGCTAAAGGTTGGGTTTGTTCTGGAGCTCACCAGCACGAAGCCCTCAGCAGCTGCTCCCTGTGGTGCTGGAGGAGCTGTGCAGCACTGAGAGCGCACTGCGTCCCGACCCGCCAGGCATCAGCAGAAGGCATAAATATTTAATGGAGGCACAGTTTATACACGATCTGATCGATGTATGGATGCCAAAGCAGCCATTAAGGTGTCTCTATGGCAGAACAGCGGGCAGCGCAGGCACTGGTGGGGCTGTGGTGCACTGAAGAGCTTGGAGGGCTTTTGCAGCATTACCTTTTTGGATGGAGCCATTCTGTGCTGGGAGCATCCTAAGTGCAGGGCACGCTGTGTCTGTGCATTCAGGTCCATTATGGCCCCGGCTGCAGCTAATGCACCTGGAGCAAATGGAACAGCTCAGAGATGCCTCTGCCTCGAAGCAGAGTGCCAGCAAATTCCCTTGACCCCCTCGAGGGCTAAGAAAAGCAGCAGGTGAAACCCGAGCAGCGATGCTTTCTGCAAAGCTAGTGGCCAGAAATACTGTGGCTGCTTTGAAGCCTAAACAGGCGCTGCCTGGGTGCCGGCTGCAGGGCCCTGGGGCTGTCTGTGCTGCATGGTTATCCCCCTGCTTCTGCCTGGTTCCTCAAAGCAACGTCGAGCTATTGAGTTGGCTGTTTTTTTCCCCCCCCTCCCAAAATGCAGAATTAGAGTTTTCCCCTCTGAAATCTAAAGGAAGAGGCACCGCAGTGGGAGAGACGTGCCTCTGCTGATGGGAAGGGTTTGCAGCCATGTGATGGTGCTCCCTCCTGCCGCTGTGGGCTGAACCCTTATAGCTGCTTAAGGATTGCTTGGGTTGGAGTAGTGGATGTTCTAAAAGCAGCAGCAGGGTGGGGACAGGCGACTGCCATGGGTCTGGGGGAGCTGCCCCCCAGAGGGTTCTGCCTGGAGGTGCTCTCTGTAGGGCCTCAGCCATGGTCTGGGCGCCCTGACCCTGCAGGAGTTGCACCCCTGGGGCTGAAGCACGCGGTGCTGCCTCACCCCAAGTCCGTGCCTGGGTTTTTAACCAGACGAAAATGTTATTCTGGGTTAATGGAGACGTTGCAGAAACCACAGTTTGACAGCACGGGGCTGTTATTATTAAACTCCTAAATAGTGTGGTCAGGCTGACAGGTGTAAATGGTTACGGGTTAAATTTCTGGAGGGTGATGTAAGGAGGGCAAAAGCAACTCTGGCATCGGTCTGGGCTGGGGAAGGATCCTGATGAGATCAGAGCAAACCAGAGGCTCCATGTGGCTCTGGCTGCGGCTCAGTGCTGACCAGGCACTCGGTGCTTTGTGTGTGCAGGGGTTTCTCCTGCAGCAGTCCCTTGCGGAGCAGTGCTGGGGATGGAGCTTTGCAAGTGCCCAGCAAGCATCTGCACGTTGCCAGTCCATCCCGACCTTCATGGTCCTCCTTCCCAAACTCAGGCTGGTGTGAGGCTGCTGGGGATGCTTGGTGCTGTGATGGGAAAGGACCCAAAACACCAGAAAGTGAAAGAGCAGCCCCTGCCCTGCGCATGTAGGTGTGCTTTCACTGCCTCTTTTGGGAGCTGCAGTTTCCCTTGGTGTAGATGGGGTTATGGGGGGGGTGCACATGATTGCTTATTGCAGGAGGCTGCTTTCTGCTAACCGTTGCTTTTTCTTCTTCCCTTTTTTCAGACAGAAATTGCTAAAAGGCTGAATACCATTTTAGCACAGATTATGCCTTTTCTGTCACAAGAGGTAAGATGTCCCTGGGCTCGTTTCCCATGGGCAAAACCCACAGGGGTGATGAGGCTTGGGGTGGGGGGGGGGGGGGGGTCCTGGCTCGGTGCCTGCATGCTCTGACCCACACGCCTGCCTCTGTCCCTGCAGCACCAACAGCAAGTTGCACAGGCTGTTGAACGTGCCAAGCAAGTGACAATGACGGAGTTGAATGCTATCATCGGGGTACGTGGACTTCCCAATCTGCCTCTCACCGTGTGTATACCCCTTTTATTCCTATCATTTACCATAACCAGAGGCAACCCTGCGCTCGGGCGGCGTCAGGGAGGGGCAGCACCCCGAATCCAACCGTCCCCCAGTCCCTGATCTGGCACTGAGCGATGCTGTGGCTCTGCTCCCCAATTATCCCCAGCACTGGTGCAGCTCCGGGAGCCCCCAACACCAAACACCCACATCCCCAGGCTGGGACTGTGCCGGGTTCCCACTCCCCGCAGCCCCCCAGCCCGGGTTTGCCTCTGCTGTACTGTTGATGTGAAATGTGGTGCACGCGTGGCAGAGCTGTTCCATGCATTGACCTTTACCCACTTGAGCGTTACGTGGATCTCGAGGGGTTTTAAGACTAATCTGTTTGCATATCTCTGTGAGTGGTGTAACGGTGTCCTCGGCCGTGCAGCAAGCCACCCGTGCTGGATCTGCTTACTGTGGATAGCAGATCCCTGATGGGCATCCCGCCTTGGGAGCTCTTTGGCATTGGGTGTCTGTTTTCAAAATCACTGATTATTCCTTTGTTTTTTGCAGCAGTGATTTGCACTTCTTTTCTCCCTGTACAAGGAGGCTTCTTCACCTGTTAGCATTTAACCTGCGCTGTTGGGTGGCTGTGGAGGGAGAACCTGGCTCCTTGCTGCTGCAAGGGTGGGAGCGCAGCTCTGTGCACCCTGCAGAACCCAGGGGCTCTGTAGGCATCATTCCATTTTAATGGGTGCTCTGAGTGGCTGTGGGTGGGAGGCTCTGCTTTGGTTCACTGCTCGAAGCCGTAGCATGGAGTCAAGGCAGCTAGAGGCAGATATTGGAATTCAATTAAGGTAAATGAGCGGGGCTCGCGACCCCCATTTTCAAGGTAATTGCTTCCTTGGATCAGCACTAACACGAGTGTCACCCCGTTGTTAAGCAGCCAGCCATGTAATCGTTTTGCCTGACAAAGCTGCACGAGGCAGGAATTGGGGGCAGCGAGGAAGAGAGCGTTGCAGCTGAGCTGGGCCCTGTGTGCCCAGAGCATCCCCCAGCAACGGGCATCCCATGGTGGGACTGGGCATGGCGATGGGCATCCCATCCCACACAGTCGGGTTCTGTTGGTGTAATCATGATCCTGGTGATGTGAATGTCCAGGCAGGGCTATGGGGAGCCCAGTGCTGGGGGTGCTGCAGGTGTACTGCCAGTCTGCCCCAGTGCCCTGCTGCAGGTGCCGAAAACCAAATTGACGCATGCAACAAAAAGAAAATGCATCAAATTATTCAAACCTTTTTTTCGCCCCTTTCGAGGTCAAGAACTGTTAATTTTATGCATCTAGGCCATTGTCTCACAGTTCCTCTGCTTCAGGCTTCTGTGAAATTGAGCCCTTGATTTGGTTATAGCTCTGGAAATGATTAGACTACTTTACTAAATTTAACGCAAGTGGTGAACTTAAGTGGTGAACCATTAAATCGGTTAACAAAGGCATGAAGCATGATGTACATAATCCAATTAAAAACACTCTACGTATGAGATACTCCTTGCCAGCCTTTCTCATCAACCGTAACCTCTTCATATCTTACCCATATTTGCCTGGTGCACGCCGAGAGACCCCAGGAGGGAAGCGCGAACGTCTCCGCGCCGTGCATCCATCGCGGCTCCTGGTGTGGGCTGGGATCTGATCCTCAGATGCTCTGGGAGCAGAATTTGGCCGCCTGCCTGCGCTGGGTTTGCAGCACCGTTGCAGCACTGTGCTGCAGGGTGGTGTCTGAGGATTTAAAGGCGACGTTGAGCGCTGGCTGCAGGTGGGATGTCCAAGCGCGGAGCGCTGGTCTGCATCTGCCCTTTATGTTGGGGCAGTGCTGGAAGAAGCAGCTTCAACCTGGAAGCAGCAGGACTGCTATCGCCCTGCATCCCTGCGACTCCTGTGGTGCTTTGTCAAGCAGAGCTGGGGCTTGCAGCCCTCCACCCCTGGCACCAGGCACCCCTGTGCAGCGTAGCTCCATCTATGGGGCTGCAGCCTTGGGGATGGTTTTTTTTGGTGATGGAGCTTCTGCAGCTGTGCCCGGGGGGCTGTTGGGAAATCCCCGTTGATGTGGGGTTTGAAAACCACCTTTTCTGGGGGTGAAAGGAAGCTGGAGAAGGGTGGCACTTCTCAACTGAGGAGCATCGCCGAGGCCTGCTGCATCCCACTGCTCTGCTGTGCAGGATTTCCCCGTTCTGCGTCCTCCAGGAGGGATCTGAGCCGCCAGCTCCATGCTGCTCCTGCTTCTGCAGGGGAGGAAAATGCCCTATCTGTGTTCTTTGGATCCATCACAGGACGTCGTGCCTTGGTGCTCATTTCCACACCTCTGCTGATCCCAGGCAGCTCAGCGAACCGCAGGATGGATGTGTTTGCCACTAGCTTAATTAAAAAGGGAGAACCGGTGTTTTTCTGCTTCATTGGAGGGAAAGGCTCAAAGAGGCTGAGCCATCCTTGCTGTGCCCCACCTGTGTTTGGCTGTAGCAGGGCTGTGAGCCTTGATGCTGCATGGAATCTGCCTGCTGTCCCATTGGGATGCTGCTGCTGCTCCCTGGATTTGGTCACCCTGTCCCTGCTTGTACCCACCTAGAAGGAAGCGTTGGATCTCAGTGCTGGAAAGCCACCAGGGCTGCTCTCCAAGGGAATGCACAAGTACCGTGGCCTCAGCCTTGCTGAAATGGGTGGAAAGACCGTGAGGTTGGGTTTGGAGAAAGCCCTGTTCCTCCTGCCCTGAGAAGGGGAGGATTGATCCTGCAATGTTGGCACAATCTGGCAGTGCTGGGAGCACTGGGGATGGCTCTGGGCATTGGGTCCTGAGGATGCTCCCCCCTCTGCACCATGGATGGAGCAGCGCCATGCAGCAGAAGCCAAAAAAATAAAAAGCTGTGTTGGAGAGGACCAAGCAGCTTATGCTTTTTCTCTACCAGCACTGTGGATGTCTTATTGCCTTCTGGATCTGGCTTCTGCCACAGCTGAGACCTTTGCACTGCCTGGAAGGACCTGTGTTTGCAGATCATGCATCTCCTCCTCCCCCTGAAACTGCAACTGCTTGCTCCTGTCTGACTCCGGGTCACGTCCTGGGTGGATCTCCCCAGTGCCTCCCACCAGGGTGCAGGAGGTGGGCAGGGGTGGGTGGATCACACCCTGCTCCATCCTCATCAGCACCGCTGCCTTATGGGGCTGCTCCTGGAGCCAGAAGCTGGGTGGGACCTGAGAGGTTGCCTCTGTGCAGGAGGAAGTCCCTTTCCTTCCAGAGAGCTGCGTCCCATGCAGAGCTGCAGCAGGTCCTGGTTGTTTACAGCGTGCACAGAGCAGCGCGCAAGGAGCTGGGTGTGAACTTTCCCCATGCACAGTGATGGCACAGCAGGTGCAGAAGTCTCCTTATGGGCCTTTCTTGGCACCCACGGGCTGATCCCCATTCTTTGCATTTCCCTGTTGCATTTTATGAGCTGTGGGCTGCATTCTTGGGGCTGCACTGGGCCCACCCAGCCCTGCAGAGCATGCAGTGGTGCATCCCTCAGCAGTGCTGGAAATATCCTTGATGCAAACACTGCCTCCTCCTTATAGAACCATGCACGTGGGGTTTCTTTGGAATCTTGCTATGGTTTGCACCAGTCTGCGCTGCAGTGCATTGCTGGGAGCCCTGTGCTCCCTGGGCATCATGGTGCAGCACAGCCCTGGCAGTGGGATAAGGGCTGTCTCCTGCCTTCAGCTTGTGGAAACTAGCACTGAAGGCAGCCTGCTACCTGTGACCCACTGGCTCCAGTTCAGTTTGTCTTCTTGGCGCTTGAAACAGCAGCACGAGGGATGCTCTTCCTTTTTTCCCTTCCTCTCCCCACGCCGTGCCCACTTCCAGCTGCAGAGGATGGGGCTGTACCCGTGGCTCCTGGATGCCTGGTTGGGGAAAGGGTCGCCTGCGGTGTCAGCTGCTGGATGCTCTGTGCAGAGCCATTTTCTGCATGCTGGGCAGCGTTTACACTTACGCTTATTTCCATTGAAAAGCCAAACGGTGCAAACCTGCCACAGCAATTCAGATTGCCTTGAGTGAAGGATGACCACCGCACTGACACACGTGTGCAGGGCACGCGGGGCCGTTCCCCCCCCCCCCCTCCCCAATCCCTCCTGCTAACCCAGCTCTCCTTGCAGCCGGCCGAGCGGAGCGTGAGCACAGCTGGAGATGCAGCCCTGCTGTCTCTGAGGCCGTGCCCTCTCCCCGCTCACCGCTGCTCTCATTGCAGCAGCAGCAGCTCCAGGCGCAGCACCTCTCCCACGCCGCCCATGGGCCCCCGGTTCAGCTGCCGCCGCATCCCTCTGGCCTGCAGCCCCCCGGCATCCCACCCGTCACCGGCAGCAGTTCGGGGCTGCTGGCGCTCGGCGCGTTGGGCAGCCAGGCACACCTGGCCGTCAAGGATGAGAAGAACCACCACGACCTGGACCACAGAGGTGAGAGCTTGGTTTTGCCTGCTCCCAGGCTGGGGTCACCCCGAGCAGCTCAATATGGACGCCTGATAGTTGCAGTGTAGCTTGTTTTCTCTTGTGAGTGCTAAACGGGCCTTTTGTGGAAGGGAAAAATGCTGCGTGGGTTCAGTGTTTCCATGCAAAGCCACCTGTGTGTTGGCACAAGGAGATACAGGCTCTTCCCATTAAGGCCCCGTTTGCCCGGTGATGCCCCTGCAGCACCAGGTGCGTTCGGGCTGTTCTCCCTGCAGAAGGAGGAAAAAAATACCAGTAGCAATTATCCAGTGGCATGCATGCCTCTGCACGGATCTGAATAACCCAGCAGTCCCCATGGATACCGGGTATCAACGGGCAAACATCCCACAGCGGTGGGGGTGGGCACCACTGCCGCGTTGGTGACTTTGTGGGTGAAGGGCCTCAGCTCGGTGCCATCCCCTGTGATTCAGTGCATTGCCTCCATGTGCTGTGTGTCCTACCAGGGGAGGGGGGAAATGGTCGCTGAGGAGGGAAGGGGGAGTGGAGGAAATGCTGGAGAGCCCGGATGTGCTGTGGGTGCAGGCAGCAGGCAGCGGCGGGGGCTCTGTGTCTGCTTCCCTGCTCCAGCACCCATTCTAACTGTGATTTTTCTCTCTTCCCTTTGCTTTGGCTGTGCCCTCTGACCCCAACCGCTGCCAACAGAGCGGGACTCGAGCGC
The DNA here is from genome assembly GCF_019238085.1 of Lagopus leucura. NCBI lineage: Eukaryota > Metazoa > Chordata > Aves > Galliformes > Phasianidae > Lagopus > Lagopus leucura. Next base: position 76,470 of record NW_024963264.1, on the reverse strand, counting down.
GGTGAGTGCAGCACCTCCTCCCCATCCCAACAGCTCCGCTTCTGAGCGCCCGTTTTGTTTCAGCTCTCCTTTGAACAAGGGGTGTGAGCCCCGAGGGGTTACCTTTGGGGCTGATCCTAGGGAAAAAAGGAGAGAAACAGGCCAGATTCCCCCGCTGGCTATGCTGGGATGTCGTCGTCCCCCCCCCCAGTGCCAGATGTGTGGGGTCAGACCTCCCCCACCGCTCTGCTCTGAGCTCAGGTCGCGACTGAGTGAGCGCCATGAATGGGCGCAGCCGAGTCAGCGCGGGTAAAAAGATCCGTCGGCGATTAAGAAAGCTATTTTATTCCTGATCACTCTTCTATTATCTTGGGTCATCTAATCTGCCGGGCTGGTTGGGGCTATTATGCCACGTTAAGTAGGACTCGGAAGGTCAAGCAGTTAACTAACCAGCTAAATAACCACGGCTGAGGGCAGCCATCACCTCCAGCACTGATTGGATCCTTTAATTTATTTTTTCCTTTTGCCCCCAGCACGGCCCTCCCTCTTTTGTAGTGGGGCTGAGGGGGGGGGAGGGGGATGCAGCCCATATCCCCCACCCGTATTGCATGAGGGGGGGGCTTTGAGAAAGCAGGGGGGGGGAAGAGAAGCCCTATTGAATGAGGAGAGGGGAATTGGGCATCGTTAACCTGCCCACGTGGGGAGGGGGCTGTGAAGGATGGGAGCGTTCCCAATCTATAAAATGAAACGCAGGGGTATTCCCCGCGGAGGTTTTAATGCGTGCGATAATCAGCGTTAGTCATTCATATTTTCCTAGCCTTGCCTGAGCAATAAAAAATATTTAGTTTCTTGGCGGCGCGCCAGCAGAAGGCTGAATGGATCGATGCCTCTAAATGCTTGACATGATTCTCTGGTAGCTGCGAGGTTTTTTCAGCATGACTGCCTGAGAAGAAAGACCCCGGTGTTATCCAAAGCTGCTTATTGGGTAGCGAGGAGAAACATGAACTGCTTTAGTTCTCCCTTTCAGACGGGGAAGAAAGGCGGGCGGAGGGGCTCAGGAAGGCGGCTGCTTAGCAGGGGCTGTGGGCTCTGCGATGAGATGCGGTGATGGCCGTGGCCCCTGTGGCTGTGAGGAGCTCATTGCAGGGCCGCAGCTCTGGCACAGCTCTGAGCTGCCATGTTTTGCTCCGTCCCCATGCTGGGGCTGTTCTGGGGAAGGCAGCGTGTTGGATGTGTCCCAATGGGTGCACAAAGCTCTGCCCGCAGTGCTGGGCTGCAGGAAAAAGGCTATTGATGTGTATTGATGTGCTTTTCCAAACGGTTTGGAATGCCCTTTGGTTTGGCAGAGCTTGGCTTAACTGAAGCTGAGATAAAGCAGCTCTGGCAGCTCTGCCCTTTGCTCCCCTAATAAAAGCTGGGGATGGAGGTCATGGCTCTGCAAAGACTGCAGGCTCCCTGAGGCTCAGATCCTCGTGCAGAGCCCCGTTGGGCTGCAGCCTGGTGCTGGATGCATCTATGTTGGTTGCATGAGTGGTGTGTCTGCATTGGTTCAAGGGGCGGATGGTGTAACCATGTTGGGTAGGTGGCACATCTGTATTTACCAGCAGCCTCCACGGGTTGCAGCAGCTGCCAGGGAGCTGCTCTATTTCCTGCTGCTTCCTAGCAGGATTTTCTCTTTTCGACAACAAACAGCTCCTCCCCTTTCTCTGCTTTGGTAGCAAACAGGCTCAGGTGGCCATAAGCAGCCCGTCTTGAGGTGACATTCAATGAGGACGTGTGGTTTGGGCCACGGATCTTGCTCCACTGCTGGGGTTTTGCAGTCTATTGGTGCTTTGAAGACTCAGTGCTGGGCAGAAAGCTGTTGGCTGTGCCCTTAAGTCCCATTCCCTCTTGCATGCAACTCAGATGTGTTTACTGTTATTGCAGAATAACTCAGTTTCACCCTCGGAAAGTCTGAGAGCCAGCGAGAAGCACCGGAGCTCTACAGACTACAGCATCGACTCCAAAAAGAGGAAAGCAGAGGAGAAGGACAGCATGAGCCGATATGTGAGCTATGGGGGGGTTCCTCACAGCCCAGGGCTGCGAGCTGCCTCTATATGTGCCTGCATAGTGCAGCATGGGAGCGCCATGGGTGGGGGCAGGCTGGGTTTGGGCAAAATCTTGCCAAGGCTGTCGCTGTGCCCTGGGGGTGCTGTAGGGGGATTCAGCTCCTTGGGAGCAGCCCCAGGGCTTGCAGCTCTGCAGGGCTGTAACTTAATGCTGTCTTTCAGGACAGCGATGGTGACAAAAGCGATGACCTCGTCGTTGACGTCTCCAATGAGGTGAGCCAAAGGGTGGTTTTGGTTTCACCGCTCTGGGGGTCCCACAGGTGGTGCTGGGGTACGAGTGCTTTCTCCTGCCTTGCAGGACCCTGCCACCCCCCGGGTCAGCCCGGCCCACTCCCCGCCTGAGAACGGCCTGGACAAAGCTCGTGGGCTGAAGAAGGGGGATGCACCCAACAGCCCGGCCTCGGTCGCCTCCTCCAGCAGCACTCCTTCCTCCAAGACTAAAGACTTGGGCCACGTATGTGCCATGCTGTGCCCTGCCGCGAGGCTCTCCAGAAACCCCCTGGCAGCTGAACTTCATCCTTTATGTTTTATTCTTTTTGGATTTTTTTTTTTTTTCTGCATCCAGAACGACAAATCGTCAACGCCTGGACTCAAGTCCAACACTCCCACACCGAGGAATGATGCCCCAACCCCAGGGACAAGCAGCACCCCGGGGCTGAGGCCGATGCCCGGCAAGCCGAGTGGCATGGACCCTCTGGGTGGGTACCACAGCTTCCTGGGGGGTTCCTGGGACCTCACCCCACTCAGGGTGCTGGGAATAGGATGAACGGGTTGGCGCACCCATCACCCACATCCCCTGACCGCATCCCTCACCCTCCCACAGCCTCAGCCCTGCGGACACCCATCTCCATCGCGGGTTCCTACGCAGCCCCGTTTGCCATGATGGGGCACCACGAGATGAACGGCTCTCTGACCAGCCCTGGTGCCTATGCTGGCCTGCACAACATCCCCCCACAGATGAGTGCTGCAGCCGCCGCCGCCGCTGCCTATGGCCGGTCGCCAATGGTGAGCTTTGGAGCTGTACGTAGCACTTTTAGCTCCTTTTCTCGCTCACGGTGGGCGCGGGGAGGGCTTGGGGGGGAAGGGGGGAGAGACTGCTTGGTGTTGGGGTTGAAATGGACTCCTCTCCCCATGGTTTGGGTTGGCTCAGGTTGCGGGTTGCAGAAGTTGGGGTGCACGCTGTTGGGATGCTGTGTGCCCCGTGGTGTTGATGGATATCTTATGCTCTGCCCATAACTCCCTGCATGACCACCTTCCCCTGAGTACTGATACTGATAAGTCCTTATTTGTATACCTCAAGATTAAAAAAAAAAAACGGCCAAAATGGGAATTAAACTGCTTGCAATTAATACAGAGATTGGGATTTTAGTTGCATTGGGGTGCAGGCTGCCTGTCCCAGGGATGTGGGAATGATGTGGGAGGGTGAGCAAGTCCGGTGCTGACTCTTGCAGGCCCAAAATGTGGTTTCATTTCCAAATCCATCCCCTTTCTGGTGTGTGTGTGTGTGTGTGGGAGGAGGGGGAATCGTTTTAAGCTATTAAGCAGCAATATTGAGGACAAATGGGGGGTTGTGGGGTTGCGGGGCTTGTGGATGGGATGCTGACAGTTGCCGTGCCCATCTCGTCCTCACATCTTTCAACAGGTTGGCTTCGACCCACACCCGCCCATGCGGGCCCCTGGCCTGCCCACCAGCCTGGCATCCATCCCTGGAGGGAAGCCGTAAGCACTGCTTGGTTTTCTGTGGGGTTTCACCTGGGAGGGGACTGCCCACACCGCTCCGGGTTGGCCAAGCAGCGGTGGCTTCAGTGCCAGCTGCACGCTGCGTTTGCAGCACGGCTGTTTTTAGGGGCTCACCTCTGTGTTTTTCCTCCTCTTTGACAGAGCTTACTCGTTTCACGTCAGTGCTGATGGGCAGATGCAGCCAGTCCCCTTTCCCCACGACGCCCTGGCTGGCCCCGGCATCCCCCGGCACGCACGGCAGATCAACACGCTGAGCCATGGCGAGGTGGTTTGTGCCGTCACCATCAGCAACCCCACCCGGCACGTGTACACAGGTGGCAAGGGCTGCGTGAAGATCTGGGACATCAGCCAGCCGGGCAGCAAGAGCCCCATCTCTCAGCTGGACTGCCTGGTAAGGCGCGGGGTGGGAGGACCTGCAGCGCGTGTGAGCTGCGCTGTGTCGCTGCTGGTCCCCAGGAGTGATGGAGAGCCTTTGTAGGGCTGTTGTAGCAAGCCTTCTTCTGTCTAGGTTGAAAAAGCCCTAATGCTGTCATGTCCAACGGCTGTTCTACCTCCACCAGGTCTGCCACTAAACCAGGCCCTTATGTGCAACGTCTGTGTGCTGTTTAAATGCCTCCAGGAATGGGGACACAGCTGCCTCTCTGTGCAGCCAGTTCTAAGCCTTTGTGACCATTGTCATGAAGAAATTCTCCCTAATATCCAAACTAAGCCTCCCCTGGTGCAACTTGAGGGCATGTCCTCTTGTTCTCTGGCTTGGGAGAAGAGAGAAGAGATCAATCAATCTGCCTTGCTGTAGCCTCCTTCGAGGTTGTTACAGGGAGCAGTAAGCTCTCCCTTGAGTCTTCCATAGGCTGACTAACCCCGGGTTCCTCCCTGGTCCTGCTGGCCACCCTGTATTTGACACAAGCCATCCCCATGCTTTCTCTGCTGGCCCCCTTTGCACTGACAGCATCTCCACCTCTCTTCCTGCTGCAGAACAGGGATAACTACATCCGCTCCTGCAAGCTGCTTCCCGACGGCCGCACGCTGATCGTTGGGGGGGAGGCCAGCACACTCACCATTTGGGACCTGGCCTCCCCCACACCCCGCATCAAGGCTGAGCTCACCTCCTCGGCGCCCGCCTGCTACGCGTTGGCCATCAGCCCCGACGCCAAAGTCTGCTTCTCCTGCTGCAGCGACGGCAACATCGCCGTGTGGGACCTGCACAACCAGACCCTGGTCAGGTGAGTGGGGGGTTCCCAGCGTGCTTGGGGTGAGGAATGCCACAGAGGGGCCACCTGGGTGTTGGTGCACGTGGTGATGCTGCAGTGGAGCAGAACCATGAGCAGACAAACACCGAGCGCAGTGTGTTCGTAGCATCCATCCCCGGTGCTACCTGTGTGGGGTGCGCCATGCGTTTTGCCATTCTAGATGTGAATTATTATTCTGTTTTTTATTTTTTTTTTCTTCTAAGGCAATTCCAAGGCCACACAGACGGTGCCAGCTGCATAGACATCTCACACGATGGTACGAAGCTGTGGACAGGGGGACTGGACAACACCGTGCGCTCCTGGGACCTGCGGGAAGGGCGGCAGCTGCAGCAGCACGACTTCACCTCCCAGGTGGGCACAGGGCCCTCAGGAAGGTCCTGGCCTCATGCAGCCTTTATGGAGGGGCTGTCCATCGGTGGGCCAGGTTGCAGGAGCTCAGTGTGGTGATGGAGCTCTTCTTGCTGGATGGGTGCCCTGCACGCCGCTGCCTGGCTGTGTGTGTGCATGTTCCAGGTGCCTTGGGTGCAGTGCAGGAGTGTTTGAGGCAGTAAGGCTCTCTGGTTCTGGATTTAGCCCCACTTTTGTTGCTTTTTTAACAAAGCTTGGTGCAAGATTGGGCTGCTACTAAGAAAGCAATGCTTGCATAGGGTACCACGTGGCATCGCAAAGCTGGATGTCCTTGTGTTCCAGCCCATAGCAGCCACAACTTGGAGCTCTGTCAGCCTTGCTGTCTTCCCTGAGGTTTCCTATTCTGGATGTGCCAGCTGTGCTGCCTTCTCTTGGCTCCCCATGTTTCAGCATCAGAAATGGCAAGGGGATGTTTAGGAGGACAGGGCCACGTCCCTTCCAGCCTGCCAGGCTGCTGCTTCTCAGACTCACTGACCTTGTTGTCAGCTCTGTGGGCACAGCTGTCCCATTAAAACCAAGCAGAGGGCTGCAGGCTCTGGGTTTGTGCTGGAGTCCATGCCCAGGTGCAGCTTTGCGTATAATTGCACCGAGGTGAAGGAAGAGCTGGCAGTGGACGCTCACCTCCTCTCCCCTGCCCAGCTGGGCTCTCCCACTGTCAAATCCTGGCGTCAGGGCTTGGGATGCTGCGGGGCCATGCGTGCTTGCAGATGCCAACCTGTTCTGTGCCCCCAGATCTTTTCGCTGGGGTACTGCCCCACGGGCGAGTGGCTGGCAGTGGGCATGGAGAGCAGCAACGTGGAAGTGCTGCACCACACCAAGCCTGACAAGTACCAGCTGCACCTGCACGAGAGCTGCGTCCTCTCCCTCAAGTTCGCCTACTGCGGTGAGTGGTGGCAGTGCCACGGCGTTACTGCTGTGCAGCAGTGCTGCTCTGCCTGCCTGTGGGAACCACGTGGGGTGAGGGGTGTGCAAAGGGCCGGGCACCTCCAGAAAACCTCCTGCTTTTCCAATGGCTCCAATTCCCTACAATGCCCAAACTGTGCGATGTGAGCTTGGGGCAGGGAGCTGTCTGGCCACCTGGCTCTGCTGGCTGTGTTGGGTGCTGATGCCGTTCCCACGTCTGCAGGCAAATGGTTTGTGAGCACGGGGAAGGACAACCTGCTCAACGCATGGAGGACGCCCTATGGGGCAAGCATCTTCCAGGTAGGGGCTGCTTTGCTGGGGGCGCGGGGGCCGCCTGGTTCTTACAGCACCATCAAGAAACCACACTGATCCATTTCCTTTTCATTTTTTTAATTTCTCCTCCCCGTTTCCATCTCTCCTCCCCATTCCTCCGCCTTCAGTCCAAGGAATCCTCGTCGGTCTTAAGCTGCGACATTTCAGCAGATGACAAATACATCGTCACGGGCTCTGGGGACAAGAAGGCCACAGTCTACGAGGTCATCTACTAAGGGGACGCAGTGGTGGTGCCGCAGGCTCGGCGCTGGAGCAGCGCTCGGGGCAGCACTGGGATGGGATCGCTGGCTGGAGCTGCACCTCTGTGCCCGCCCGGCACCCACACGGATTTATTTGGAGGTCTGCAAACATGGCACACACGTCGAAGCCCTGAACGAATTTTCGGTTTGGTTTTAGGGTTTTGGGCTATTTTTTTTTTTTTTTTTTTTTCCATTTTTTTGATCTTTTTTTGGTTTCCTGGTTCTTTCCATCTGCGCTTTGGTGGCACTATAAAGGACTTATTTTTTAACATGACATTTTTTTTTTTCTTTTGGTGCATCCCGCATTAAGACTTGTGAAAATTGTAAATACCGGACTAGTACATAGCATGGGAAGGGTGGGGGACCCTCCCGGTACACTAGGTGTGTATTTTCGTCTGCTGTAATTGTATTCCACTGATGGTTTTGGTGGTGGCAATTTTTATTATTATTATTATTTTTTTTTTTCCTCCCCTTCCCTTCCTCCTCCTCCTCCCCATTGCATCCATTTGGGATGCGACCCGGACGTGCAGCGCGTAACCGGACTGAGCAAAGTGTCCTCTGGTGAAGTCGTTCCTCCTGTGGTCCCCGTGCGTTGTTCGGTGTTGTGTGTGCGGACGCTGTCGGGGCTGTGCTCAGCTCGGCCGGATCCCCGGCTGCTGCCGGACGTCGGCGACACAATCACGTTTTTATATGGATTTTTCTTTTATTTTTTTTTTTCCTTTTTTTGTGCTCGTATGTTTGAAGAAAAAGGGGAAGCCCACGATCCGGGAATCATCCGCTCGAGCCCTTCTTGGTCTTCGGACATAAAAGCAACGAGGAGTGATTTCAAAGAAAGCATAGTTAAAATTCAGCTCAGGGAGCCACGAAAGATAATAGCAACTTAATGTGTTTTGTATTCAAATGAAAGTAAAGAATTAGAATTGATAACCTTTAAAATACAGTTTTTTTAAAGCAAAGTTGACTAACAAGTAGGGTTTGTGTGTGGTGGGGGGAAGGGGCTTGGGCAGGGTCCTGTGGCTGTATGGGCTCGTGTCTGCTGGTCTGGAGGTTCCCCAAGAAGCAACACCCATCCCCGCACAGGCCTGCGTTGCAGCATTTTGTACTAAAGGGTTTAAAAAAAAAAAGAACAAGAAAACGGGAAATAAAAGTATTTGTGTAGCAGAAGCGCTCACCCTGTATTGTAGCGTACGGAAGAGGATTTTGATACTACGTTTTTTATGGATTATTTTTTAATTGGTTTTTTTTTTCCCCCCCCCCCTCCCCCCGTTGTAACCCAGTGGAGGACTGAGGAGGGTGATGGTGATGTGGGCACCGCTGTGGCTGCTGGGGAGATGTGCTGGGGCAGAGAGAGGAGCTGTGGTGGGAAATGGCCTTTCCCCTTCAACCTGGTGCTTCTGAGCTTTTTTGCCTATTTCTGTGCAAAACCCAAGGGAAGAAACCCAGGCTGATGGGTGGCTGCCCTGCGTGGCTGCTCGGTGTGAGCCCAGATTGAGGAGCTGGGATCGATCTGCGCGCTCATCAGCCAATGAGGAAAGGGGCAAAATGCTTTTTGAAACTGCATCAGAGGAATGGTTTGAAGGGGGGTCGGGCTGAGCTAAAGGACTGCACAGCCCTATCCTGCAGCTCTGCGCGCTGTGCTGGGCTGCACTCGCAGCCCTATGGAGCATCCTCTGCTCTGTGTGGCACTGGAAGGGCTCGGAGCACCCCTGGGCTGTGCCTCCAGGCCAGGCTTTGCCTGCATTTGTGCTTTGTTTTCCTCTAACCCCCCTGAGGAACTGTGCGTAGCAGAGCTGGCGGCGGGGCGCTGAGTTGGACCTCTCCACTTGACACCAAAGTATGTAGCAGAACCTGTACAGCTGTTAATAACTACAACTGGCTTTTGTACAAAAGGAGAGAGAGAGAGAGAAAAAAAAGAATAAAAAGTCAATGTAACGAAGCTCAAATGGAGGCACAGTGTCTATAAACCATTTCATCTTTCTTGTTAGTAAAAGCAAAGCGTAGCAAGAAGCCATCCTGCATGGGGGGCGTGGGGTGTGGGGCCCTTCTGGGCAGACCCATCCCCAGGACACAGCCTCTGGGTGCTGCAGGATGATCCCACCGCCCCATGGATTTCTGCTGGAGAACGAACCGTGCAGTGGAATGCAGACCCCAGCAGTCGACTCATCCGTGTCCCCGTGCTGGATGCTTTGGTCGCTGCCGTTCCCTGAGGACGCAGTGTGGCATTGCCTGCTTTGCTGGGAGCTGAGCGAAGCCACGACCCCAACTTGGCTGTTTCCTTCTCGCAGCGAGCCTGGAGCCATCACCATGAAATCACCACCATGGGGTTTGTCTTCTGCTGTTGGGTGACACATCGGTGTGGTGCCACTGCCAGGTGATGCTTGGGGACGGTGCCACCGCTGCACTCTGAACCCACCCAGCTCCGACATCGCACGTTCCTCTGCCTCCCAACACGGTGCCCGACAGCCCCAGCACATCCTGTGAACCAGGACATATGCAGCGTCCTCCGGGGCTCTCCCTGTGATGGATTGAACATGACAGAGTCTGCTGCGAGGGAGAAATAAAAAGCCGGAGCTGCACTCTTAACTGCTCGGCTTCTCGATAATGTACGGCAGTAAATGGTTATGAGTGCATTTAAATCTGATTTGAAGCTGGGCGGAATGAGGGGCTGGCACGGGGGACCATTAAAAGATGAAAATTGCAAGAAATCTTTTGTTGTAAGATTTGGGAGCGCACAGAGCTGGAGGCTTTTGCCCGGCCTGGCGGCACCCAGCGCTGCTCGCAGCAATCCCAGCCCACTGCTGCCCTTTGCAATTAATTGGGTTTGACTACAACCTTCCCAAAGTGCTGATGGAGGAGGTGCTGGAGCCACGCGCGGCCTCTCCAATTTCCATTTGCGTTATCAGCAAGGCGCTGGATGTGCATATGTTGTAATTAAAGCATCTCCAGCCTCGCACGCTAATTTTTTTTTAGTATTATAAATTCATAAGGACTCTTCATCTATATATTTTGGTGCTTGACTGCTGATGCTGCTCTGACTTCTGCCTACAGGCAGATCCACGTGCCAGGCCGGTGCAGTGGGCACTGTGGGATGCTCGAGGCCCCAGCACGCAGCACCTTTTGGGTTGCCTCTGCTTTCCCTGCTTTTGTGAGCAGTGCTCCTATGCACAAGGAGTGGCTCCATGCACAGCATCACACTGCGCTGGTCCCCTGCCCCATGTCCCGTGCGTCCCTCCAACCGCCGTGCATTTGCTGGGATCGGCTTTTCCCGCAGGCTCTGTGTCTGGGTGCTCCTCCTCCTCCCCAGCCTGGCTTTCTGGGGCAGCCGTCAGGCGAAATTACCCTTTGAGTAACCAATAATTAGCAAATTGCAGTGTTCAGGGCCTGGCGCTGGGGCAGAGGTTGTTAGCTTGCCTTCAAAAATACAATGAAGGAAATAAGCGGGGTGGCTCTCAGCTGCCGCCCAGCCGCACCCCTGGCTGGCACCCGCTGCGTCACAGCCCTGTGCAGATGAAGTGCCCATGTGTGCCCTGTCCTGGGGGGGCTGGAGATGGCTGGGAACAGCCACCCCATGGGAACGTGGCTCTTGCTATGCTGTGTGTTGACCCTGAAGGGCAGCAGTGGGTGTTGCTGCAGGTGTAGCAAAGCTGTTCTGTGGCAAGCTGTGCCACGCAGTGCCATGCTGGCCCATCCCACGCTGTTCCATCCCATTCCAAGCTGTGCCACCCTGTGCTATCCCATGCCAGGATGAGTTGTGTTGTTGTGCCATGCCGTGTTGTGCCTTCCTGTGCAATGTGATGCTGTGCTGTGCCACCCCATGCTGTGACAAACTGTGCCACGCCGTGCATGTTTTCCTCCACTGTGCTGTGCCATACCATGCCATTTTATCCCATCCTATTCAATGCTGTGCAGTGCCATCCCATGCTATGATGAACCATGCTGTGCCACGCCACACCATCCTCTTTCATCCTATCTCATTCCATGCCATCCCATGCTGTTCCATTCCATTCCATGCGGTGCCATATTACAAACCGTGCCGTATCATAGCCTGCTATCCCATGCCATGAGAAGTTGTGTCATGCTGTGCCATACTGTGCCTTCCAGGGCTGTTCCATGCCGTGCTGTGCAGTGCTGTGCCACCCCATGCTGTGATGAGCCATGCCATGCCACGCTCTTTTCCTGTGCTGTGCTGTGCTGTGCCATGCTGTGCCCTTCTCACGCCATGACGTGCTACGCTGTCTCATGCAGTAATGAACCACACTGTGCCATATTGTGCCTTCCAGGGCTGTTCCATGCCATGCTGTGCCATGTCAAGCTGTGCTCTGTGCTACCATGCCACACAGTGCCGTGTCATGCCCCCCCCCCCAGGTGCAAACAGCCCACTGCAGGCTGTGCTCCCTACGATGGTGCCTCTGCCATCTGCACCGTGCTGCCCTCTTGATGGGGTGTCCCTTTCTCTCTCCCTGGGGACAGGCTGGGGTGCCCGTGGTGAGCACACATTGCAGCCAGCAGGACCCCAACGTGCCCCCACACACCGCATTGCTGTGGCACTCACGCCATCCCCCACTGCCGACTCTGGGAACAGATGGCAGGAGGAGGCTCTGGGACACCATCAGCTGTTGTTATCGCTAGCTGATGACACGGAGTGTAAATTCTGTTGGCACTACTCCCTTCGTCTGTTCTGCCTCTACATCCCACCAGTTTTAATTACTGTAATTGAGTTATAATGAATGATTGTGCATTACCATTGTCTGTAATGTGGCAGGGAGTATTCTGTTCGTTACACACTCCATCTAACAACATGCCCCTCCTCGTTGCTTTGTTTATCTGGTTGAAGGGTGTCATCACTTCAAATGGCACAGATAAAGCAGCGCTCAGAGTGGCTGCGTTGTGATGTTTATCGGTTTTCTGTTCTCAGGCGCCGGCGCTTCACTGAATCCCGGTGGAAAACGGCAGAAAGAGATAAAAACTCATTTGGCTTTAATCCCTCGTGGAAAGAAAAACAATGAAAAAAGGCAACGACAACAACAACACAAACCGCCACCACAACACAAAGCCCTGCAGAGCTTCAGCCCAATGGGAAGCCAACTGGTTGGCACTAATTGGCACTGGCCGGCACTGGCTGGCATTGAGTGGCACTGGTTGGCATTGAGCGGCACTGGTTGGCATTGAGTGGCACTGGTTGGCATTGAGTGGCACTGGTTGGCATTGAGCAGCACTGGTTGGCACTAGCTGACACT
>NW_024963264.1:63987-64263 GCF_019238085.1 Lagopus leucura | reverse complement strand
CATTGAATGGCATTGGTTGGCAACAGTTGGCACTGGTTGGCATTGAGTGGCACTGGTTGGCATTGAGTGGCAGTGGTTGGCAATAGTTGGCACTGGTTGGCATTGGGTGGCACTGGTTGGCATTGAGCGGCACTGGTTGGCATTGAGTGGCACTGGTTGGCATTGAGTGGCACTGGTTGGCAATAGTTGGCACTGGTTGGCATTGGGTGGCACTGGTTGGCATTGAGCAGCACTGGTTGGCACTAGCTGACACTAATTGCGACTGGTTGGCAATGG
>NW_024963264.1:59123-63977 GCF_019238085.1 Lagopus leucura | reverse complement strand
GGCTGGCATTGGGTGGCACTGGTTGGCACTAGCTGACACTAATTGCGGCTGGTTGGCAATGGTTGGCACTGGTTGGCAGTGGTGGGGAAGGCAGCGTGGGGGTTGGAGCCACACTCAGCGGGCACGGAGCAGTGAGCACAGCAACTGCACAGCGCTCCAGTGGGGACCTTTTCATTTCCGAGGTAGAGGCCAAGAGCACATTAATTTTTCAGTGCATTCTGAGAGCGCCCATCGTGTTCTTGGCTCTAAGAGGATAATAACTCGCTCGCGAGCACCTCGTATTTCTTGTAGGCTGCTGCTGGCTTCGGAGAAAAGTGTTGTGTGAGCACTTCTGTAAAAGACTTGGCCCCATCGGCACGCAGTCAGTAAATGGCTGAGCTAAATAACACATTGTTAGCAATAGGAGCATTTCATAGTTTTAAACCTTTTCTTTCTTCTTCTTCTTTTTTTTTTTTTTTTCCTTTCCAAGGTAAATTCCAGCGGGATCAACACTACACAGGAATTGCCCTGGAGGAAGCTGGCTGTTCACCAATTCATCTTGTAAAAGAGATTCATTATTACTGTTGAGCTGAGATGAAACAATCCTCTGGAATTAACCAGCCTCATTTTTGACCGGCCGATGTTTTGCCACAATGAACGTTTTTATTGTCACACATAAAAGCCAAGCCCCTAACAGCCGGGGGGAGGAGATGGGTGGGTGATAAAGCTGGGGTGTGTTGGGCTGCACGTGCACACACACACATACATATGCACACACATGCACACACACACACCTGAGGATGCTGTGGCCTTTACCAAATTCTGCACTGAATGCCCTGCAGCAGCCACACAGTGCCATCACCCCATTGGCTTAGAATCATGGGAGCATGAAGGTTGGCCAAACCTCCAAGACCACCAAGTTGTGTTCCCCCCCCCCTCTGCCCACTGACTGCATCCCTACCATGGGCAGGGCGTCCCCAGCCCCGCTGCATGGACGCCTCACGAGCATCCCTCAGTGCTGCACCGGAGCCCATTCCCACTGCAGGCACATCGGGGCAGATCTATGAGCAGTTTCCCTCCACGTGAGCCCCTGCCACATCCAGAAGCTCTCAGCGAGGCACCCAAGCAAACAGCCCTGCAGTTTCACAGCGCTTTACGGCAGCACAAAGCAGCTGCACTGTTCTCGAGGCACGCCGAAGCGGTTTAATTACATTTTGACACTAAGAGCTGTTTTATTATCCCAATTTTCGTTGTATAACCAGAACAAGCGATGGATTGCAGAGGCATAATCCATTAATACTCACTTGTGAGGATTTGTAGCTTTGGACTTGTGGCCTTATACCTTCCTTGCAGATAAATATATTATCCCCCGGCGCAGCCTATCTGGGGGAGCTCACAGCACTGATGGATGCAGTGTTTATGGGCACCAATTAGAGCAGAGCACAGCGGGGATGCGTCCTTGGAACACTCTGGTGCTGGGATGATGTGAGCTATGGGTCTGACCTCTGCAGGTGTGTTATTAAACATGGAAAGGTGCAAGGAGGAGCAGGGCTGCCTTCCCTCCCCTGCAGTGCATGGGCTGCATGCAGAGCGCTGTGGGCATTGCTCATTGATGCAAGTCAGGCAGAAAGCAACAGCAGCGTTGGGTTTCGGTGGTGCATTCAAGGAGTTACTGCCCGATGTGAGGCTTTGGGTTTAGCAAACATGGGTTTGGCCGTGCTGCCTGGGTCTGCTTTGCACACTGCTGCCCACAACACACCGTTGTCTCTACTCCTCTCCCAACACACATCCCTGTGATCCTCCCTTTGTGAGCGCACAATTCCAGTGTGCAGCTTTGCGGACCAACCTCAGAAGCAAATCTCTTTAATTGATGGAGAGGCTCAGCTGAAAACTCACAGATTCCCCTTTCCCCCCCCCCCCTCCTACCCTCCCTTTGCATTTCGTCCCGACTGTAAATTTTTAGGGACAGTTCAGATCATTGGTGACATCCTCATAACCTGCTTCAGACCCGACATGAAGGTTCCCCAGCAGTGCATGCTGGCCACTGCCAGGACGATACACCAAATCCCCATTTCCAAATCCTCCCCCTATGTTCTATATGCCAGCAGCAGCCACGGCTCACCCTGCCCTTGTGCATCGTCCCTTTCACCTGCGTATCACCCACTGCCACCAGCAAAGATGTCCATCACTCCTGCAGGTCCCTGATGGCTGTGTCCCATCTGCCAGCACCCAAGCACCTGGCTGGGACCCTGCTGTCCCTGTGGGAGCAGCCCTGCACCTCTGTGCAACATTTTGCATCGCGCAGAGCTGGGGCCTCGTGCACAAGCATTTGGTGGCATCAAACTGGTGATCTCACCACACAGATACCACAGGAGCTGAACAAGGGCTGCTTTCCGTAAATCCACTCTGATTGGCATCAATTGCACTGTACTCCTCCAACTCTCTATTAATTGAGTCCCGTATCAGCCGCTCCATTATTTCTCCCGGGATCGATGTCAGGCTGACAGCCCTGTAATTACCTGGGTCATCTTGGTTGCCCTTTGGAAATACCAGCACAACATTAGCTTTCTCCCAGCCCTTTGGAACCACCTCGGTGTTTGAAGACTTATTGAAAATCAACATTAATGGCCCAACCGTTCTCCTTCACCGACTGCTTTAGGACTTCCTGAGCCAGACCTGCTGATTTGCAAACACCTGGCTTTAGCAAGAGCTCAGGATCAGTATGAGCTAAGGTTGTCCTGCTGCAAAAAGCCTTCTTTCAGCCTCATCATTGCTGAGCTGTGATGGGCACTGTGGTATCTATCCTCGGTGAGCTGTGCTGGGATGCAATGGTCACTGTGCTGCAATGTGCTGCAATGCTGAGATGTATCAGTGGGCACTGAGAAGCAACGGGTGCTGAGCGGTGATGGGTGTTGTGCTGGGATGGGTGCTGAGCTGCAGTACTGCTCACCCCATCCCAGCTGGATTCCCCCAGCACCTATTTGCTCGCTACCCAGCCATGCTGACACCATATGTCCCGGCCAACCCCACAAACACAGCGCTGAACTGGGGCTGGATGCTTTTGAACCATCACCCGACCTTCCCTGGCAGCAGGCTGGGCCAGAGCCCCATCCCACCCTCCACACCCCCCTAAGGATGGCACCAAGCTGGTGGCAACAGCATCCAGCAAACCGGTGCAGGGCTGAGAATGAGGGGTAAAATAAGTGTCTGCAGCCACGGTGAGACAAAGGGCAACTGCTGGGCTCATGGGCTGACAGGGCAGTGCTGCGTTCCCCCCTCTCCTGTTTTATCTCTGCACATCAGCTCTTCCAGCTGCCGGGAAAAGAACAGAAGTGAGTGCTGGAAAGGGAAGAAAGTATTTATGCAGCAAAGTGCAGTCAGCGCCGCTGGGAGAAAGGAGGGGAAGGCGAAGGGTGAGCTCAGCACTGCTGCAACCCTCTAGATCCCACCGGAAGGAGCAGCGATGCCCAAACACGTACCTATGGACCAAGAGGAAAGGAATTCCAGCAGCAAAGCAGTGTGATTGCAGCAGGCATTTGGGGAACTCATCCTTGTGCCATTTTTTCTTCAGTTTTTTTCTTTCTTTATTCTGTGAAAAGACCATTTTGTTCAACCTTCCCCCCCCCCTTCCTCCCCACTTGGGTGCTTTATTCTCCAAAGCAAGCCTGAATGGAGAAATGTCAGACAAGGGGAAGGAGCTGCCCTTGCAGCGCCCACAGACAAAAGCTGCACTTTCTGGCATAAATTGCTGAGAGACAGTCAAGGGCTCTTCAGAGCGGCTGCACATTGTGTGGCTGTGCAGCACAACACAAGCCACAAGATATTCTTGGCCTGCACACACCCATCATCAGATAAAACCATAATGGAGCACAGACACCAACCTCTCATTTGTGACATGCTGAAATGATTGCAGAGGGCTTTGTTCGGGCCAGCCTGCTTGGAGAACGTGCAGTGCAGCCCCGTGTGGCACCCATGTTGGTAATGGCAGAGCAGAGAGCTGCTGGTGGGGTGCATGCAATTAATGACCTGCTGTGCGCGCAACTACCTGCACACCTGCAATGGCCTGGTCTGCATGCATGCAATGGCTTGTACACATGCAAGGACTTGCACACGTGCTGTAGCCTGATCTGCACTGAACAGCTTGCATACATGCAACGGCCCGGACTGCATGCAGTGAGCTGCAAACATGCAATGGCCCGGACTTCATGAAATGACCTGCACGCATGCAACGACCTGGAACAGATGCAATGGTTTGGTCTGCACACAGTGAGCTGCAAGAATGCAAGGCCTTGCACACATTCAATGCTCTGGACTGCACGCAGCTGCCTGCACGCGTGCAATGGCATGCACATGCATGCAACAGCCTGCTCTGCATGCAACAACTTGCTTTATGCAACAAGCTGCCCTGCAGGCAAGGACCCGCCCTGCTGCAGTCACTGCATGGCCGCCCTCAGCGGCTGCATCCCTGCACCCGCCGCCGAGCTGCAATGTTTCGGAATCAGGCATTTAATGAGAACAAAAGAAATTAATTGGTGGTTTAGGCCTAATGAGACTGCTGCGCAAATTAACAGTCCTCATCAGCAGAAACAAACAGAGCCCTTCAATGAATTGCTGCGGAGCATGACGCGGAGGGAGCTTTTGCCGGGCTGATAAATAGCGGTCGGGAGGGACCATCTGTGCTCCCCCCGCACGCGGAGCGGGGCCGAGCGAACAAAATAGATCTCAATAAAGCATAAATTCTCCGCTTTATTCAGCCGGGCCCAGCTTGACACCGCCATCCTGCCGCGAGATAAAGGAGACAACCACTCCATTTGCATGTGAAAGGAGCGCAGCCGCGGGGGGGGGGGGGGGGGGGGGGGGGGGGGGGGGGGGGGG
>NW_024963264.1:0-59023 GCF_019238085.1 Lagopus leucura | reverse complement strand
CCCCCCCCCGGCCCGTCACACTGCCCCGTTTGTTCCCGCTGTTTACTTAAGGCGTTCCGCAGTTCCCAGCGCGGATTTGTGCTGCTGGGTCGCTTTACTCACGCCGGGAAAGAGGGGGGAGAGGAAAAAAAAAATAAAACAAATCTGTCTGATCTTTAATAATCAAAGTAATTAGAATAATCCTTTCAGGGCCGAGCGAAGGATTATTCCTTCGTGTCGTTTGCGTTCCATCCTCATTTGGGGCTCATAGCAGCCCTTCGAAGGGCTTTTTTCCTCACTGCGGCCTCAGTCTCCGACCTCTCCCGGTGCCGCTCCCGGGGACCCGGCGGTCCTTTCGGGTCCTTTCGAGTCCTTTGGCCTCTCGTTGTCAGATAAGGACCCTCGGAGGGACAGAAGGGACGCCCCGGACCCTGAGCTGCTCCCGCAGCACTGCGCTGTCTGCGGGGAGCGCTCGTTACGTCGGGGGATTAAGAAGGTCCTCCACCTCACCTATATTGCGCGTCTGTGCACTGGCGAGGAACAAAGGGCCCTCGGCTTGCCAAAAGGAAAGAATAATGGACACAGTTCGCAGACGCGGGATTATTATAATGTAAATAAACGAATGGGAGAGGACAAAACTCATTTAGGCCTTCAACTTCTCATCCGGCGGCGAACAAGAGGGATAAACAGCCTTTAAAAGACACAGCCTTTAAAAGCCGTGCCGCGAGCAGCACAGCCCCCTTCCTGCATTGCCACGGCCCCACAACCGTGCGGCTAGGGGAGAGGGGGGTCCAAGGGGCAAAGCCGGCACGTCGCACCGTGCCACTCTGCTTTGATTTAATATCATGGGGAACTGATCTTCTGCTGCAGCTTTGTGCCCCCTGAACTGATGCAACCCCCCCACGGCATGCATGCTGCCGGCTGCAGCTCCGTGGCAGGCAAGGAGCGGCCCTCTTAAGATGCACAAAGCAGGGAGTGACTCCATGGTGCACGACGCAATGAGCAGCCCTGAAAAGATGCACTATGCAAGGAGCAACCCCATGGTGCAAAACACAGGGAGCAGCACTGCAGTGCACGTGAGGAGCAGCCCCGTAGCATGCAGGCAGCAGCCCCAAGATGCACAATGCATGGAGCAACCCCATGGTGCACAGTGCAGGGAGCAGCATTGCAATGCATGCAGGGAGCAGCCCGAAGATGCACAATGCAGGGAGCAGCACCACAGCACGTGAGGAGCAGCCCTGAGACACAAAACACAGAGAGCAGCCCCGTGGCATGCAGAAGCAGCTCCCAGCCAGTGGAGCTGCTCTTATTTTCCTGCCTCATGACCTTGGCTGCTCACCTCCTCATGCACACGTCTGGAGGCGCTGCGTGGGAACAGTGAGTGCACACTGACCTTGTTTGTGCTCAGCTGGCAGTGCTGTGCAGCCCAGGGAAGCCAGTAGCTGGGGTTTAGCAAATTGCAGCCCTCTCATCAAAACAATAATCTCCCTCTGCTTTCCAATGGCCACGCAAAATGTCATAAATCAGTGTTTATAAGTTGCCAAGTGGCACAGAAGTGCAAACAGGATAGCAAATAGCATCATTTCTGCTCCAAGGCAGCAGATAAGCCAAGTGTCACATGCACCAGGATTACACAAGAGTGTGAGCACAAGTATGAGCGTGCACACTGCTCCTCATGGGCACCACTGCTCCTGTGTTGCTATGGGCAGGGGAAGCACTCCGGGCTCAGGGCTTTAAATTATGAACAATTATCAGCAGGAAAATGACAAGAATGGGAAAATTAACAAAGAGCTCAATACGTGCAGCTAAATGACCAACATAAATGCATTCCTATTAGGCAGTCAATATTGGGCTGGCAGCTCCTGTCTGCGCCTATTTCTCATCAGACAAAGCCTTGACCTTGACCTCATTGTCCTGTTTGCTGGGAGACCGAATCCCATAACAACTTGTCGGGTGAATGTATTGGACTGGTAATCCATAAATATTGATTCATTGTTTGCAGTGTAATTTAAATGTCAGCTATAAGCCCGGGGCAGATAAAGATCTGTATCAACAATAAAACTGGATGGAGGCTGTAAATCCCCCAGGGCAGCCAGGGTTACAGGGGGTAGGTGGAGCAGCGTGCATCCTTGGAAAGGAAAAGCGAAAATGGAAAGGAGAAATGAAAGGGAGCCCCATTTCCTGTGTGTTAGGAGGAAGGGTGGCATCGACCCTCCAGGCAAGCAGTGTGGTTGTGCAAGGCAGGGGTGCTGGGCACTCGGGTGAATGAGAATTCCTTCTTCACTGCTCTGTCTGATGGAAGCGATAGGATTTCACACTGAATGATGGAAACGAATGAAGAGATGGAGCCGTCGGGGGCTTTTTGGGAGGCGTTGGGCACACACAGTTGGACGGAGCTGCTGTCTCCATCCGTGCTGCTCATTGGGGTGGTAAAGCACCCTAAACATCAGTGCAGAGGGGGCTGCATGAACACAGAGGACTTCACTCAAAGCTCAGCCCTGTGCTGCAATGCATTTCACCCCAAAGAGACTTTCTGCCTCCTATGGGGTCCCTCTGCGTCCAGCCCTGCTCTGAGAACACTGCCATGAGCCAAACACCACGACAGCCCCACACCGAGGCAGGAGCAGGGCCTGCTCTGAGCTGCACCTCACACTCCTCTGCAATCCCCCTGGGGGCTCTCAGGAAGGCAGCACCAGGTGCTCCCATAGGGGCGGCAGCCACCGCGACCTTTTAACCTGGCACTGAGCTACACGCTCCCTAATCTCATTAGGCTTAGGGGCTCGAAGTTTAGAAGTTCAATTCAAACCTCCATCACTATGACCTACCCTTCGTGCTCCCCTTACGATGATTAATCCATGATAATAAAATAAAAATTCTTCTCAACCTTCCCCCTTCAGTTTGCAAGATGTACCAGAAGCCATGATCTGCCCCTGGGAGTAATTGGGAAAGGGGATGGAGAGATGCTGTGCTCCAGCAGGAACATGGGGGAAACCATGGCTTGCTGCAGTCCCTGCATTCAGGGAGTTATGCTTTAATCCCTTCTGCTGAATTAGGTGACCAAAAAGGAGGGAAGGCATTCACGTAGAGAGGCAGTGGGGTTTTGGAGAAGGGGAAAAGCGGTGCCCATCACTATCAGCATCATGGCATCGGGTGCAGAGCTATGCTGGGGGAACATGGGCAAAGCCCACATCCCTTCCTATGCTGCAGCCACTGCCCCTCAGCTCCAGGCCCTGGAAATCCCATTAGCAGTGCATTAATTACCACACAGAGCATCAGCAGATCACAGCCTGGCAGTGGGGAACACAGAGCACTGAATGTAACCCCCAGCCCAACGCTGCTGCTTGGTCCAAGCAAGGAAGTGGTGCAGGGACTCTTCTGCCAAAGATTAACACCGGTCTGGGCTCCTCTGTCCCAATGATGCTTTCCCCTTCCTGGCCCAGGATATTGGGCAGCAATCTGGGTCTCCAGCACTCCGTTTGGGGAGGAAAAAGAAAGACATTTTCTCCTCCTAAGCATTAATAGCCCATGGCTGAGGGATGATTGGATTGCAGACATCACAGAAAATCTGGGAGGACTGCCAGGTGCTGCTGAGCACCACGCTTCAGTACCTGAGCACAGCGCTTCCCTGCATCTCAATCCTGTATTATTTATTGAGTGGCAGCTCCATACACACGCTCTGGAGGATGCTGGAGGTGTGTGGCTCTCCTGACAACTTCAATCTCTTATGTCACACCCTCGGGATGCTGCAGCTGTGCTAATGGGGAGAGACAGCTCAGCTCTCTGGTTCCACTCTGCTCAGCCCAAGTCACTACAGCTATGGAAGGCCGCCCCAACAGCCTCCTCCTCCATGGATCCAGCTGAGGTTTCTTAGGATGCAAAGGTCACAGCCTGGATCCTATGAGGCCGCAGGGGCCAAGGACTTTGCTTTCCAGAGTTCAAAGCAGCTCCCTGCCCCAATTCCTGCACTATTTCATCCCAAGCCCAGCCAGCTCTTCTGGCACCGCTAGACACAGAGGATCCCGTTCTCATAGAGGGCTCATTGGGGGTCTCTAGGCCCCACTCCCCACCTCACACAACCCCCCCTTGAAGCCAGAGCCAGGGGGATGGACACCCACCAACCCAGCAGCAGGATTTGACCCCATATGTTTTCCGTCTGCTTTAATTTACATTCCAGGAATGGATCAAAAACCCAAATAAAGCAGCGAGGTGGTGCCAGCTCCTACATCTGCCTTCAGAGGCCTTCAGCTGTGGCCACAAACATTGCCTAATCCCATGGCTGAGCCGCTCAGACGCGGTCTCCTCACCCCTTCAAACCTCCTTTCTTCATGCAGCATTGAAGGCACACAGGGCTGAAATGCACAGAAGGGGCGAGCTCAGAGCGCACGCACCTCAGCAGAGATTTAATTGGTTGTGATGATGATGGCTCTGGGTCTCAGCAAGGGGCAGCACCTCCAGCCCAGCTCCAGCCAGCCCCCACTTGGGTCATTTTTCCAATGGGTTTACAGGGAAGCCGTGTACCCCCTCCCCCCAGCTTTTGGAAGCATTTCAATGTCAGCCAACACGTTCTGCTTTGATCAACAAACTGCGCAGGCACCAGAGCTGATTTTAACAGAAAACAAATTGAAGCAGGCTGGAAAAGTTGAAAAGAAAACACTGAGTGCTGAGCCAAGGGGCCGAGCCTGGTGCAGCCCATACTGCATGCAGTGCCTTGTGACACTGGCTGTGGCGGGGATGCCCTGGCTGTCCCACTCCACCCTGCTGTGTCCTACCTTGTCCTACCATGCCCTCTGCCTTCAAAGAATCCCATCAGATGGGGGCTGATGTGGGGAGCTGACAGGGTAGAGCATCAGTGCTGGGGAGCAAGGGGGGCTTTGGGACATGCACCAAGAAGTAATAATACAATACTGTAACGTGATGGAAAACACAGCAGTAACAACAGGGTGACAAATTCCCAAATGAGAACAAGCCTAAACAAAGCAACCACAGATGCAAAAACAAAGGAAAAAAGTTGTCTTACCTTTAGAAGACCTCAGACAGGCAGGAATCTCCAGCACAACACCCTCACCTCCACTGCCAACACTTAAATGAGGGCTGGGAAGGGGTGGATCCTGGCTCCACCCCTTCTTGTCACCCAGGTAAATTGGATGCACCTGAGCTGCTCTGGGTTGGTCCTGTCTTCCCACCAGGTGCTCCATTACTGCTTCAAGATATGACTCAGCATTTCTGCTACTGGAATCCTAATGGGAACAGCCCTGAATCACAGATGAAGTGGCTGCTCCAAAACGGGAACCATTATCTGCATAGTGAGCACCCACAGGGCTGCCCCATATCCTTTCCAGCCCCCGTGGGGGTTGGACTGGATGACCTCAAATGGTCCCTTCCAACCTCAACCGTTCTGTGATTCTGTCAGCTCCATAACAAAGCCACGTTCCTTTCCCTTTGCTTTGCTGCACCCATTTCCAGGTGTAGTGCTTTGGAGACTGAACAGGTTTCCATCCTGGTCCCAAGTGTGAGAAGCTGCTAAGAGCCCGAGCAGAGTGGGAGCTACAAGCTAGAGATTACCCAGGAAATTTAGGGAAAATCAGCAAGAAGTGGCAAAGGTGCAGAAACCACAGTGTCCAGCTGAAGCATCAGAGGGGTGCATTCTGTATGGTCAGACATCAGCCCTGAAAGTGCCAAGGAGATCCAGTGTCCCCCACCTCATCTGGTAGGTGCACCCTTTGGACCAGGCAAGGAAAAAGTTTACAGCTTCCAATGTTTTAACCCTAATCCCCGACAGACAATCTGATTTGGGATGTAATTTGCATAGCGTGTCTCATGATTTCATTTAATCTGCCCAATCCTCTTAGGGACCAGAGCAGCATAAGTTATCACAGACATCGCGGCCGCTTTGGAACCACGGTCCCCCCCTCCATCCCGATGGCAAACCTGGGACCCGCAGGCGACCCTGAAATGGAGAGGACACAGCAGCCCGAGGCAGCGTGGTGGTTTGAGGGCTTTGGGTCCCTTTGGGTCCTTTCTTCCACCCCCAGTCCCACTGAAGCACAGCTGGGAGCGACGCGCAGATGATGCGCCTCCCACTGCGCTTGCCTCCCTGCATTCACATAACCCCAAACTTTCCCCACGTTGTACAACTTCTTCCATTAACAGAGCATCTGTGGAGCCCTCAGGCTTCACCTTTAACTTATCTGTATGATTGGAGGGCGAACGTGTGCTCTGTGGGGATCAGATTGTGGATCAATATGGATATCAGCGCCACCCATTTTTCAACCAACCCTCCATCCTCAGTCCCACTCCCTTGCCTGGGAAACCAACCGGTGGCATTTTTTTACCCCACAAAATACTTTTTAAATGATCTGTTGTGATCGAATCACTCCATCCACCCCCCTTCCCCCTCCCCCCCAAATACCACAAAGCATTAAAATCCCCTACTTCAATATCCTTTATCCTTTAAGGTTCTTTATAATTCAATAAACAGGATTTCAAATCCTCCCAACCCAGGATGGACTTGTTCTGCACCGCCGTTCCGGGCCACTCTTCTAATGCACACTCTTATTAAGCCGTGCAAGCTTACAGCTCTTTAATCTTTTTGAACACATGTTGAGAAGAATAAAAGCAATTTTGTTTGGGAAACTGAAGGCCATGTTCAGCTGGAAATAAGCTTTTTCTCTAATCTCACCTCTTGCTTTGCAGGGTTACCCAGTAACCCCGGCAGGCACCGCCTCGCCCCATTCATTTCCTCTCTCTCTTTTAATTGTGGGAGGGGAGAATTAAGCAAAAAAAAAATCCCAATTTTGGCTCTTTTTCCCCCCAACGTCGGTACATTTCTGCCCTCCAAATAATCTCAGATCTGGGCTTCTTTTGGCTCGGAGCTAATCTGGATGTAATTCCCCTACCTCTGCCTCTGCCCTTGGCAACGCACAGATACAGATTAGAGGGTTATATAAATGTAATTTTCTAATTAATCATTTCGGAGCCAGCCGCTGCGGTGGTTTTCTCGCACGGCGACAAATGCGCATCCATTGCGGCTCTCAGCAAGGGCAGGTTTTACACAGCAGCCCCGTTCTGCTCGGGGTCTCAACCCACCCCCTGCGCCTGCAGCATCCCAATGCCCACAGCCACCCATCTTCACCCCAAACCCTCCGAGCGCCGTCGGTTCCACAGCCCCAAATGCTGCAGGTTGAGCCCAAGCCGTGCTGCAGAGCCCCATCCTCACACCTCAGCCCCAAACGTTTCCTGGAGAGCTGGGACAGGGCTTTGCCTTCTGCTCACACATCGCCCAGGAAAGCGCTGCCGTGGCCCCTTTAAAGGCGGACTGACGCGTTCATTAGCTGCCCTATTTTTTCAGGTGTATTCTAATAGCGCTAATTAACTCTAAGGTAGATTTTAGCACTTCAGCCTCCCTTTCTGCCTTCAAATGCCAAAACAAATCTTGCCATAATTACCAGCAATCCTTTTCATTACCGGCTGCCTAATTATCCTATTAATAGCACATCCTCAGAGACTATATTTGCTTGGCAGGCAAATATTTGTTTTTAAATTAGCAAACACAAACTGCTCTGTTTGCTGAAGGATTTTGAAATGCAAAATGGTTTATATTCACGGGGAAAAAAAAAAAGGAAAAAAAAAAAAAAATTAATCCAAGTAAAACTGAGTGCTTAATCCACGTGAAGCAGTGGAATCTTTCCATGTGCTCAATGAGGAGAGCTGTGCCCAAGCTCTCCTCAGAGTTTGCTTCGACACTCCAGGAAGGGAACGGAGTGTGGGGCAGGGATCCTCATGGCCAGCTGTGTGACTGTAGGCTGTGGCCTTTAGGAAAGCAAGGAGGAGTCCCTTTGCACCACGCAGCACTGAGGGACCCAAAGAGCTCCCCAGCTCCATCATGGCTGACCCATGGTATGGGAGCTCTGAGCAAAGCAGGGCTGGGTAGGGGGACTTGGAATCTGTGGTGCTTTGGGTGCTTGGGATGATGGAGGGGAGCTCAGATCCCATGGCAGTGCAGATCCCAGCAGGGAGCAGCAGGAGGGACACTGGATCCCATCACTGCAGCCCCCAAAGCCCCCTGGGACCCAAGGAGGTAATGACCCAACATTTGCCCTCTGGTGTTTAAGCTGGGGGCTGGAAATGCTCCTCTTAGGAAGCTCCAGGGTGATTAGTCTGGTAGGTTAATTATTGATTGTAGAGTTAAGAGGAGAGGTCACCATAGGGTGAGCCCATGGAGGGGACAACCAGCCTGGCCTCCATGTGCCTGATGCCAGCAGGTGATGAGTGGCACTGAGCATCAGTGGGTGACACTTGGAGCATGGAGCTGTGGTACTGGGTGCTCCTTGGGGCAGTTGCCCAATGCCAGCCATGGGAACGCAGTGCCTGTGGGGGTTCCTCTCCTGCACAGGGGATGCCTGCAGCTGTCTCCAGGGTTGAGAACAAACACGGATCAATAGATTTATCTGCAGCAGAGGAACTCCTCCGACGTGCCCGCAGTCTATTTCAGAGCAGCTGAATTATTTATGGACCTGGAGGGGCTTTTTCCCTGTGGGCTTGCAGAGCATCTACCTTCACAGCTACAATTACAGGCAGCTCTCTGCAGAAAACCAACACCTCTTGTTCTCTTTTCTCTCTCTCTCTTTTTTTTTTAACCTAACTACTTCTTTCCTCGGTTATAAAAAGAGAAATACAGCCTCATCATGCAAACCACTGAGAGCAGGGAGATGAATGGGCCACGCGTTGCAGCTGCATGGGTTGGAGCAGGCTGAGGGGAAGAGGGTGCACAGAATGGGGGCCCCAGGCTATGGGGTGAGCTTGCAGCAGGGAGTGGGACCCAAAGATGGGAGCTGACTCATTACACTGGAGCATAATGAGTGGATCTGGAGCCACACTGAGGGAAACGAGCCAGCGCACCAAGAGGTCAACCGCCCTGCATGCAGCACTGCCCAGGCTTCCCTTGAATGACTCAAGTCTAAAATCCAGCAGCGGTCACACCGAGCACACAAAGGCAGCTTTGCAATCCATTATGCTCCATGGGAGACCTGGCTGGGACCACACATGTGAGAGGTGGTAAATAATGCATGGCTGCCTTGGCCGGCCCCGCTCCTCACTCCTCTCCCTTTCATTTGCCTCTGTCAGCTCCTTCCAGCCCCGTGCCAGGCTGACAAATATCCCCCCAGCTACAGGAAAGGAAAGCATTGCAAACACATGGCCCTGCCTTGCTCCTTGTAGGGAAACAGGGAATGGGATGAAGCTCTGCCCCATAGAAGAGTGGAGCATGGGGTGTCACAGCCTCTGGGTTGCTCAGGGCTTGGCTTGGGGTGTTTGAGCTCTTCCTTGCAGCCAGGGACAGAAACGTGCGTTTGCTTTGTGAGTAGACCTGTGGCAATGCCAGAGATCAGCTGGCTCCGGCACAAACCCCAATTCCTCTGTGGTGGCTGCAATGTGGTGACAAGGTGCAGGGCAATGCTGCAAGGTGACTCTATTTCTGCCCCTAAACCCACTCAGATGAGCAGCAGCAGCAGCAGCTGCGTGATGGCTATGGAGACAAAACCCACACCCCAACAATTTGTATGGGTTTGCTCCTCTTGCAGCAGTTTACTCCTCTTGCAAGGGGTTTGCTTCTCCTGCAGGGTTTTGCTCTGTCCCTGTTTGCTGGTTCTGTCTGTTCCCAGTAGCAAAGGAATCTCCTCAGGTCCATTGCTGGTGGCACCCATCAACCCAACTGGGTTTCCCATTGCAAAGACCCAGCACTCATCTGATTAGCCCACCAAGGGCACAACCCTCCAGGCAAAAACCCAGAGAGTTTAAAAAATCCTTGGTGTGACACCGTGTTTTCGCTGAGCCGTGCCATGGGCCATCCCAAATCCCACAGGACCCTCTGCCGTCTCCGTTGGAGCCAAGGGGATGAGACAAGAGCTGGGTATGAATCAATAAAACGGCCAAAGCATGAAGCCCATAAATCGGACAGCAAAAAGCAGCAATAAATCAACAAAGCAGCCCGACAGTGGAATTATTGCGTGACAACATGTTTGGTCCTGCATCCTCTGGAGCCTGGGGGACAGCTGGAGCCTTGGAAAGGACCATCCTGGTTTGCAGGATCAGACAGATCACACACAAGGCCAGGGGAAGTGCAGGGGGCACTCAGCAGTGCAGAGCTGCCAGCTCCTGCTTGCTGCTCACAGTGGAACAGCAGCATGCAAGGCGATGCAGGAGCAAAAGCAACCAGTAGAGCCAGCTGACAGCTCCAACCTCCTGAAATCCAGCGAAAACTGGGTCAAGTGCATAGAGCAATGCAGCAACACGAAGTTCACCCAGAAAACATGCTGAGGGAAACTCCTTTGTAGGGCAGACAGGGTTGGCTGCTGAGTTCTTCCTAACCCTCGTTGCAACGTGACACAGAGCAAGCTGCAAGCTCCTGTATCTGGAGCCCAACCTTGCCGTGATCCCAACAGAACCAACCCCCTTTGCAGTAGGGACTGTCTCTCTCTGCTGCGCTCTTTCCCGTTCCCCCCAAGCGGATTAGCAGACCCTGAGCATGGGGATTTAATCCCACCACGCAGAGGCTGGGGGACATGGGAGGGATAAACCCCCTCTGCTTCCCCCACTGCTTTGGGGCTGTTCTCAGGGCAGCCAGCAGTCTCAGTGATGTGAGCCTGCCCAGAGCCAACCCCTGCGATGGGCCACCCGGGCCCTGTGAGCACAGCGTGTTCTCTCTCGATTGCTCAATTACGATTCCCCTTCTCCTCGTGTCCTTTTAGGTCAAAACCACGCGTTTAATTGTTTCACTGATAAGAGAGCTGTTCTCACAGCTCTTCCAGCGCCTTCATTAACTTGCAGTGCGTGCCTTGCTCTGCACCTCCTGCAAGTGCTGCGCTCTGAGCGGCTGAACCAGGGGGTGATTAGTGCTGCCCATCCCACAAACACTGTATTCCTGGGCTGGGAAAGCAGATTTCCCCTTTGGAGAGCGAGCGATGCACCTGCAGGGTGAGCGCCCGCTGCATTCTGAAGATGCACAGCAGTGTGTGGTCCACCAGAAGCAAAAAGCAAAGCAACCAGCAGCAGGACAGCAAACAGCTCCCTGCTCCCGCTGCCACCTGGGGCCAAGGAGCAGATGGAGCGCCAGGGGCTGCTGCCTGGTGCCGGAGCAGTGCACGGTGCACACATCTGCAGCACCATTTGGTGCGTGCAGGCAGCACCGCGCAGCCACCGGCGCAACACCATCCATTATGCATGAGCATATTTACTCCGTGCAGAGGGTCCGTCAGCGACTTTGATTAAAAACCCAAGGAGTAATGAATATGCAAAAGCAAGCGACTGCTCGGAGGAACAGATTTGTCAAATTGTCCGTACTTCATCCAGATAAAGAAAACTCTCAAGAGGTCCCGCAATTGAAAAACTCGCCGTGGAATCGCAGCATTATCTGGGATTAAATCCCCTCCGCCGCACAGAATCTGAATAGGAAAATATTTGTATCCTCAATTCGAAGTAAGGGGCAGCGGGAAGAGTGGTGTGCACACAAGAGGAAATGTGATTTCAATTCACATTGTGGCTCCGCAGCCATTTAATTATTTTAATTAGGCTTAATTAGTGGTAAATTTACAATGATATGCTTGATACCTGGCATTAAATCTTTCATGCATAAATGTTTTGTTAAAACGAGAAAATAGGCACGTGGCATTTTGCCAGCAATTAGTGCTGAACGCTCTAATGAAAGATTACTGCTCCGCCGTGATTGGTGCTGACAGGAGGAGCAGCGGTTTGTGCTGCGCCGTGCTGACGGCTGCCCCACAGCATCACCTGCAGCCCTGCTGCCCACTGCGGCTCTGTACCCCTGCCCTGTCCCATCTGATGCTGTACCCACGGGATGGAGATGGAGATAGAGCCATAGAAGCGTTAAGGTTGGAGGAGACCTCCAGGATCAGCAAGCCCAACACGACCCATCCCACCGTGCCCACTGCCCGTGCCCCTCAGTGCCACATCCCTGTGGTTCTTGAGTACCTCCAGGGACGGTGAACCCGCTGCCTCTCTGGGCAACCTGTGCTGGTGTCTCATTGCTCTTTGAAAGAGGAAGTTCCCTCCAGTGTCCCACCAGAGCCTCCCCTGGCCCAGCTTAGCATGAAGACCCCCGAAGGTAGAAGAGAAATATCCTGCCTCGCCCAAAACCTATAGCAAACCCCAGAGCATGAGATGGGAAGGACGGGATTGCTCCAAAGTAGACTTAGGGATGTTAGATTAGAACTTTTCACTTCTGCGAGGTGCAGGAGTCAACAGAGCACCTGTGAATTGGAATGGGGTGGCATAGGCAAGCAGAAATGGTGGAAGGGTGGCTGAGAATTCCTTGGCTGTGGCTCAGATTGGGAGTGGTGCTGATGGGAGGCTGAGCACTCACAGTGCCGGTGCCCATGGTGCCTGTAGTGCCCGTGGTGTTTGCAATGCATTCGGTGCCTGCAGTGTTTGCAGTGCATACAAAGTATGCAGCGCCCATGGTGTCTGCAGTGTATGCAGTGCCCATGTAGCCCACTCCCTGCAGCAAATGCAGGCAGCACCCTGTCAGTTTGCTGCTCCTTATTTTCATGAGCAAGCCATATATTTGCATTGCAAATGTGTCCTTTGGGTTGTGCAACTGTTGGGATGCAAATTGAGCAGCTGATGCCTGAGCAGGAGGAAGGAAGCCAAGGACCATGGGAACGGTGGTAGAAATGGGTGTGGGTTGGGGCCAGTGGTTTTGGTGCAGTGTGCCTCAGGGCCTGCTCTCAGCTCTGAGCTGCACGGCCCAGCACAGCCATGGCAGTGCAGGAGCAGAACTGCAGCCGTGTGCAGCAATCCACGTGCACGCCCATGGGCTCCTGAAGTGATGGGAAATCATTGCACTTATCCGGGCACCGAAGGTCATAAATTGCAAATGGCAAAAAAAAAATAATAAAATCCTCTGTTGATAGCAGTGGATTGCAGCATCCCGGCACTGGCTGTGTTGAAACTCCCTTACACAGAGCTAATGGGGCGGCCGTGCTTTTCAGCAGGAGGAGCATCTTCAGCAGGATTTGCATCTTGCGCAGTACTGAAGTCACCGTGTGCTCTCAGGCAGTGTTTGGGCTGCCCCTTCTCCCACAGGCACATCTCACCTCTTTCTGTTTGTTTTCGGGCAGTCATAATCCCAAATCTATGGGCTGAGGGGAGCTCAGGTCTTCACGTGAAACCAGCACACAGAGAAGGTCAGGAAGCAGTGCCAGAAGGTTCAGTTACAAACCTGCTAAAAATCACAGGGAGATTAATCCCACTGTTTTCTAACTACAGTTAAGCACACAGCAAGGATATTAACTGCCTCCCCGGCCCTATTGATCTTCCTGTCTCCTGCTACTACTGGAAACAATTAGAGGTCAATAAGCAACATGAGACGAAATTTACGGCTGTCAGATAAACCATTTGGAAATATTTCCTTGCCCTTTTACATCAGTAGCTCTGTCAATACTGCAATCAAATATTTTTATGGAAAAGAGAGTATCTTGGAAATATATCTGTTCCATCCCACGGACTGGGAGCAAAGCGTGTAAATACACAGCCAACGGCCAGCAGCTCTCAGAGCCAAATCCAGTGTACAAATAGCAGGAAGACTTTGTTTTAACAGCACCATCCATCCAGGAGCAGCATTAATGCATTTACCCTCTCGGTGACCCTGCTAGTAGAAATAAGAAATCTTTCTTCTGGACTAGCAAAGGAAGAAATCAGGGCATGAGGAGGTTGTTTCTAAGCAGTACGCATGCAGTGACCCGTGGGCTGTGGAAATGGATCTGCAGTGCCACTGCATTGGGTGCACATACTGGGTGCTGGATGCACACGTGGGGTGCATGCATTCAAATGCGTGTGCTGGACTCTCTTGGATGCACGTGCTGGGTGCATATGTTGGCCAGACACTGAATATGTGCTGGATACGTGTGCTGGATGCAGACATTGGGCAGGTTGCATGCATGCACTGGGTGCACATGTTAGACACATCTGTTGTGTGCATGCGTTGGACGCGTGTGTTGGGCTCCGTGTTGGATGCACACGTTGAATGCACGTTGGATGCACGCTGTAGCCACACCACAACCCCACAGCAGCTCTGCTTGCACTGTGACTGCCCCACAGAGAGGCCTGGATGGCCACACGACCAGACGTCATGCTCCTGGGCTCTCACTTCTACAGCCATCCCATCCCTGCAGCCCATGGCCAGGGTGAGAGCACAGGACCGGGACAGGGACAGGATGGGCCACAGTGATGGCTGCTGCTATTCAGGCTGCCCTGGCCCTTTCCACGCCTGTTGAGTTTGGGGCAAAATCACAACATCTGAGGCAGGCACAGAGACATTCCAGGAACGGAGCACTCCCACCATGACCCCCAGCACGAATACCAGGGATTCAGGACGGAGCACTGGAATCTGATTTTGCTCGTGGCAAGAGATATTCAACCTGAAGACATGCACCGTTCTTACATTAAAAAAAAGCCTTAATGTCTATGCATACATGACAGATTTACTAAAGAAGCAATTCACTGCAGTGCCATCAAGCAAGTGTACATACAGCTCAATTTTGCAAGGAATCATTCACGGTACATTTAGTAAGGCTCCGGGATGAATGGGCTGAAGCATTCTTTTGCTATTTATCTCCTATTTCCCTTGCTTGTTAACTCCTCCTCCCCAAACTCAGCTGTCATCGCCTTCCCATCCTTCTGAACCAGCTCTCCAGAAAGAAGATCTGGGTTTAGACTTATTTTAGGCCCTGCTGCTGGGGGTGAATGCCCTGCAACGTCCCACCATGTGCTCCTGCAGCAATGCCCACAGCCCTGGATCTGTCCTCCAGCCCTCCCTGCAATCCCACCCCATGCATTTCTCCTCCCGGTGCTGGTGGTCCCTCCAGGTGCTCTGTGCCTGCTGCGGATGTGTGGCTGAACATCCTGAAGTACCAAGACCTCCAAACTGTCCCCTAGCCATCACTGAAGGACTCATTGAAACACTCAGTGAAGGACCTTAGTTCCTGTCCTGCATTCCCAGGACCCCATGTTAGCACTCAGTCCCTGACCATGGCTGATAAATGGCAGAAGAAGGAACATACTGGCCTCATCCCCTTTCCCTGCCCTGGCCCATCGCCCAGCATCGCCTACAGGGCACCCTCCAAAGCACACCAGGTTTTGAGATCACTCTCTCATGATTACCAGAAAACATGACATTACTGCAGTAATACCACATGCCCTTCTCCCCACCCCATCCTCACTTAGCCAATGTGCTTAAATGAAAGGAGCTGAGCTGCTTCCCCCTAAAGCCTTCCTCCCTGGGGGCTGCGCTGGACTCCTCCCCTTGTCCTGCCATGTCCTCTGTACCCACAGAGCCGGTGGGACAGCAAGGCCACATCCCTGCCTTCATCCTCCTGAGGTGCTGAGCGTCAGCTGGAAGGGAGACATACATCTGTGCTGCACGCCGCTGGGAACAATTTTGTCAACAGCACTTTAACGTCCAAGTGATGCTCAGAGCAGCTGGTAGCAGCAGTGCTGGGAGCTGCAATAAAAACACTTTTATAAAATAAATCACCTTGCATTTGCATAAGCCGTGCATGAAAGCACACACTCGGATGCTGACACTAAATACTCCACGGATCTGGGTCTGGTCTGAAAACAAAATGGGGAATAAGAGTGGGGAAAAAAAACAACAATAATACACCTTCTGGGCGATACCAGGTGGCAAACGAGGACTGGAGTGGAAAACTTTGCACTTCTTAACGAAATCCCTTCTCAGGTCAGAGCCCTGCTCTTCTGCCATCCAGCAAAACATCACCATGAGGGCACAGCAGGCAGACAGAGCAGGGTGAGCACAGATCCCAGCACAGATCCCAATCACCAACCCTGCAGGGAGCACCCATGGGCTCAGACACACATCCCGCAGTTCTGTGAGCATGACGTAGCAGCCAGAAGCTGCCAATGCATTGCCAGATATGGAAACCTGTCCTGAAGGCCATAATCTTCCAGTGCTTGGAAGCCGTTCTGGGTGATTTCCATCTCATTTGTGAGCTCTGAGTACGGCAATGTGTGGCCCCAAAGTCATGCTGGTGGCTGCACGGGGGCTGGGCTGCTTGGGTCCATGCACATCTAGCACTGCACAGCAAGAGGAAGGCTCCAAGCAGTGCCTTCCATCCCACAAACACTCCCCAAGGGCCTTTCCATAAAGAAACAGAAGGAGGTCAGAACTACCTCCCAGCTCCTGGTGGCTCTCATTGCCCAACCAGCACCATGCAGGGAGCAAAACCCCCAGCAAAACCCAGGGCAGCAAGGTCTGAAGCTCATCACCTACCCGACCCAAACCCCAAAGCTTGGGGTGCAGCAGCCTCCCCCTCTGCAGAGCCCAGAGGGAGCTTCCCCTCACACAAGCCTCTAATGCAATTTTCCTTCCCAAACTCTCAAGCAATGATACATGGGAGCACTAACAGCCTGCGAGTGTCTCATGCATCATTTGCTTTGCTCATTATTAAGGGCTGCGCGTGTGCTCGGGAGGGATGGCTCCTGGGAAGGCACACACACGGTCAGTGCATGAGGCCATGGGATGCTTGGGGCTGCTCAGGCAGACAAGGTGAAGGCCAGCAGAGCGGCATCACGTCAGGGTGTTTTGGATCTCAGCTCTGGCATGGTGTGTTTCAGTTGCCCTATTCCTGCTGCTTTTGAAGAGTTCATTGGCAGAGAAAGCTGTGCCTCGAGGATGTGCAGCAGGCGGGCAGCCCTCTGGCTGCTCCCAGAGCAAACATCACCACTTCAGTGGGGAGAAGTCTTTATTTGAGCAACGGCAAAACCTTTCTTTTACCAAATCTGTTCCATTTTGAAAGCAATCCTGCAGCATGCACTTGCTCTGTGAGGAGCAGAAAGCCCTGCAGTTGCAATAGAGGGATGCACAGAGCAACCTGTTGCAGCAGCACGTGTTCAGAGCAGGCAGGGCCTGGGCTGAGCACAGCCCCCCTACACTGGCACTGTCTGGGTTTGCTGAGCATGCTGCAAACGCTGCAGGCACTGCCCAGAGGAGCAACCAAGCCCTTCTGACTGGAATCCTTACGCTGATGAGCTGTGCTGGTTGTTGGTGAGGTGGGAGCATCGCCACCTCTGCCGATGTGCTGTCGGCTCAGCTGTGAATGGAAAGGAATTCAGAGGATGCGTTTGATTCAGGGAGTGAAAATGCAGGTCTCAATGCGTGCCCTGGGGCTCTTGGGGACACCTGAAGGAGCTCCCAGCCCTGTGCATCCCCCTGGCTCCGTGCATCCTCCAGCAGCACCTCGCAGGATGCAAAGCTCCGGGTGAAAAGCATCCCATTGAGAGGGCCTTTTCTTAAAAAAAAAAATACAAAACCAAAAAACCGAACTGTTATTTACAGCTCCCTCCCTCCTCACGGGTGAATTAGCAGCCACGTCGTTAAGCACAGACAAAAGCCTTTAGGCAGGCTGGGGCAGGGATATTTACAGCCCCTCCGGGGTGGGGATCCGCATCCCCATGAATGCAGCCCTGCGGCAGCTGCGTGCCCAGCGCTGCGGCCTCGTATCCAGGAGCGGCTCCATCCCCGGGAGACACGCAGGGCCGCGCTGACCCCGGCACCGCCGTGACACGGAAACCTATTAGCGGTCTCGTTGGGAGCCTCCCATTAGCTGAAAAGGAGGAGGCCATAAAAACAAACGGCTCTCCCCACCCTTCCTCCAGCGTCCTTCGTGCTGCCGTCCGTCCCCAATGGGTGTAAATCACAGAGCATCCTTCCGCAGCTGCGGCTGCTTTCGGTGGGCGCCCACGGAAACGGAACGTTAAGGGGAGAGGAAGTATTGGTGTGCTCATAAAAAGTTTATTTTGGGGGTCCCTGGGGGCGTGGAGGGTTCAGGGCACTGCCAGGGGGAAACAGGGCAGCCCCTTCCCCACACCCCTCTTTAGGGTGATTTAGAGAGCCAGCAGGGATACGCCGAGCCCCCACACCGCTGCTGGGTGATGTGCTTCCAACCCCACTTAAATCCTGTGTTCGACCTTCACAGCATCATCACACTCACGTGGTTCAGGGCTGAGCAAACCCCATCTCCCCGCACGTAATTCAATAAGGGTTTGGAGAGCCAGCTCCTCTGGTGCTTGTGTTGTCATGGAGCCCATGAAATAAGATTAATCGGGGCAGAGGAAAAGAAAGTGAGAAATCAGAGAGCGGGAGGGGGAACGAGAGGAACCGAGGAGGATTGCCATCGAATACCAATACAGCTCTCATCCGGAGCTCTTCAGACCTCTCACAGCACTGAGAGCTGAGCTACTCCTTCCTGGGAGGAGCAGCGTGCTGCTGTGCTCGTGGGCTCATGCACCAATTGAGGCGCTTCGCAGGGGGGAGTGAAGGCATTGGAAAACGCTGGGGGCCATTTCCGTCCCACCCCTTGGAACAGAGCCCTCCCAGCTCCCCGCCCCAGGGCGTGCTTGGTTAATTGCATTAATTAGGGCAATATGGGAAACACGACAAACCCTGTAAACTTCCTCCTGTGGAGAAGAAAATAATTTTTGCATTGCTTTTGAGTGGCCGGAGCTGTGCGCAAAGCAAAGGGGACCCTGAGCTGGCTCATCCCTTTGGGTCAATTAAACCCCATGGGAATGTTTGGGCTCCATCCTCAGCACGGGAGCTCTGTGCCCAGCAGACAGTGGGTGCTCGAGCAGCTCTGTCAGCTCAGCAGCCAGGGAAACCCCCACGGTGCCAAACCCTTCCACCTCCATCCACAGGCAGCATGCAGCTCTCCATCTCTTCCTCTGCATTTTGGCCATTCCCCAAAGAAACAGCACAATCCTGCCCAGGCAGCAGCAGGAGGCATTCGCCCACGTGCAACCAGGAGCCAAACCACTGCTTCTCCTCCTCCAAGGATGCTCTGCCTCATATCACAGCCGTGGGCACAGGGAGGGGCGCTCAGTGCTGTGTGCCACTGCTTCACCACCTGACTGCACGTTTTAATGAGTGCTTATGCTGGTCAGCTCTAATTGCTGTTATTCTACAGGGGCTGGAAGTAGTCCCATTAACCTTTTACCTTCAGACAGCACCTTCTTTCCCGAGAGTTATTAGAGGCTGAGCTTGATTCCAACCTTGAAAACAGCAGTAATTAAAGTGCTTTCCCTGTGCCACCTTGGGCTGAACCAGAGTTCTTCAGAGCTCTTGTGAAAAACATGACACGGATAAGAATCCAGCTGAGATGCAGAGGGCCCAACATGCTCATCTACTAGCAGATGTCTACAGAGGGGACACAGCCCTGGCCCCAGCATGGCACTTTGCAGGCCTAGCATCCTGCACATCACTTGTAGGGCACCCACCCTGCAGCCATCAGGCACCTCTAATTGCTATCAGGATTAATGATGGCAGGAGGCAGCACCTCAACTAACCCGCTGCCACAGGTCAGAGGTTGGATATGGGTTTGTACCCCCCCCTATTTAGGAGTGCTGGGGTTTATTCCATCCTGCATACTCAGCCAATGGGATTCTGAGAGGTGGAAAAGAAAGAGAGCATTTTAAATAAAGCCTTCCAGAAGGAAGGAGAGCGACCTCAGACCTCCTTAGTGCTGCTCTCAACATCTTCCATCAGGAATCACTCCAGAGATCATTTAGAAACGCTTCGCTGATAATTTAAGCTGATAATTAGAAAATGATTTATTGACAGAAGCTTTAGTGGAAAGAGATGTTAGAGTTTCACGTTAAATCTGTAAAAGTCCTCATTCACCTCCTTAAACTCAAGTATGATTTATCTCCAACCCGAATACCTGGAGGGGTGAGTGGGAATAAAACCTCCATAGCTGCTGTGCTTTCCTGCATGGATAAACCCCTCTCAGTTGTTATGCAATGGGCACAGGGCCCAAGCAGCCCCAGTTCAGGGCTCCATCACACAGTGCCCATGGCTGTCCAAGGCTGGAGGGGAATGGGGACAACTGCTTGGTTGCAGGGAGAAGCAGTGAGAGCTAACACCTCTTGCAAAAAGAAGGAAAACTTTGCTTCCTGCAGATTTGAGAGCAGATTCTGCTCTTGGCAAGGCCAGAAGAAAGGGAAATGCCATTGATTGCAGCAGAATTGCTTCTGCTTCCTTCTCTGCAGCTGCTCGAGGTCAAAACCTTCCCTCGCGTGCTCTAAATAAGCTCTGCCAGCAGCGGTGATGGAGGCAGAGGAGCTGGCACCTGATTGGCACACCGCTAGGCAGCCCCGTGTTAATTCAATCTGCATTTACCCCACACAGTGCCCACAGATTCACCTGATGGGAGAAAACAAACATTTCTGGAGCTGCTGCTCTCCCAGAGGAGTGGTGGCACATCAGTAAGCAGCACTGAGGGCAGATTATCCTTCAGGTGTTCATCTCGCCCTGCTGCACAACTGCTGCCTCCTCTGCCCCACTGCGTTGGTTTTCTCAGCTGGATCTGAAGCTGTGAGGAGGTTGCAAAAGGAGGAGGAAGGCTTTGCAAAATCCCCCCCTCCCCCCCTCAATCCCCACCACAGGGGTGTCCAGAAGGGTAAACCCACCCATGCTCCCAACAGCAGGGACGGCACTGTCCTCATCCCCGCTGCTGGAAAACTTGTGCTCTACACAGCCCCGAATGATAGGGCTTTAATTACTCTTTAATTTAGATGCGATGATACCTCTTGCATGTTTACTAAATATCAATTAAGATCGATTTGTTAAAGCACAGAACAATGCTAGAGATGCGTATCGGGGGCCTCTATCAGGCCCTAACAAACACTCTCATCACCCAAACAGCAGCATCCAGGGCAGAACAGCCATCCCACGGCATGAAGTTCAGAGATAAACCCAAACAGGCAGGCGATTCCCAGGCAGCGGTGAGGACAGCACGGAGCATCCTCCTCCTGCCACCCCACTGCAAAGGGCAGCTGCAGCCCCCCGACCCTCCCTGCACCCCACAGCACCTGAGCTGCAGGCTCCACGCACAGCCAACATCATGCACTACCAGCACGGGATTGCCACAAACAATGACTTTCTTTCTCCCCCCCCCCCCCCCCCCCCCCGTGCTGCGTTCCCATGGCATGAAGGTCAGGAGGAAAGCAGATTTATGAAAGCATAAACAAACCGCATAAATGCTTATGGTAATTCCACTTCCGTTAAAAATAGCGGTTATTTTTAAAGCTACTTTAAATTATCTCCTTTCTAATGAAAACTCGCATGTAATCTGTTAGTGAGGGATGTCTGTTGAGCCATGAATTATTCAAAGAAGTCTCTGTTCTGTTATCTGAGTCTCTGGAGATTATTCCCACCATTGTCCGTTGTGATGGGTCATTATGCACTCTGTGAATTTAATCTTTTAGGCTATCCAGCAGCACAGAAAAAATGTATGAATAACAATTTTCCTGTAATAACCTTCAACTAACCTTTCAACCAGAGTGAGTAATTCCAATCCTATTTTCACATCAATAGAAGAGTCAAAGCTAGGCAATTATCTCTTATCTGTTCCATAACCCTCCCCCTTTAATTTTTAAAAAGGATGTTGAAGTACTTACTGGAGGCAAGAAGAAGAAAGGAGGCTGGAATGAAGCACGGGCAAATT
This sequence comes from Lagopus leucura, assembly GCF_019238085.1. Classification (NCBI taxonomy): domain Eukaryota; kingdom Metazoa; phylum Chordata; class Aves; order Galliformes; family Phasianidae; genus Lagopus; species Lagopus leucura. The sequence continues at coordinate 37,511 of NW_024963264.1, read as the reverse complement.
TTGATGAACAGTGATAGGGGTGTGCTTAGATAATTATTAATTTCTGCCCCCCTCCATCCCCCCCCTCCCCGCTGCATTCCTCCGTGCCTGCTGGCACACCAGTTGCCTCCATCCCTCACGCAGCAGCCGCGGTCCCCTCCATCCTCACAGCCCCACTTTGTCTCCAAACGGGAGCAGTGGGGATAGCACACAGGCTGCCTTCAGAGCATCGCTGCGGCTCTTGGGTTACACAGGGGCTCATTCTAGGAAGAAGAGACCATAAAGCCCATCAGCTGCACCTGAGGATGGAAGCAGAAAGCGCTGCCTTAAAAGGCAATGGGATCCTCAAAACCCAACCCCTGTTCCATCAGAATCACAAGTCTGGGGAATGCAGGGATGGAGAGGTGCCCATCTCCACCACTGCACACATTGGGCCACCCTACAGTGCGATGCATGGCTGTGCCATGACGGACCCTGGGGCTGGGGACCTGCAGGGGCCACGCTCAGCCCCTCTGGGGTCACCCATGGAATGGAACCCACACTGTGCATCCTCACTGCCCCATAGGATGGGGACCCACGTCACACATCCTCGTGGTGCAGAAGCACTACAAACTGCCCCTCCGGTTTTTAGTTTGCTCAGCCAGGCACCGCACCAGCACCGTTTGAAGGTCAGAGGTTTGTGATGATAAGCAAAGAATGAGCGAGCTGATTGCCAGCCTCAGCTGCTCCAGTGGGAATTTCTATCAGCTGAACTCCGGAAAGAAACTCTCTGCACTTCAGGAAGAGACACATATTGGTGAGGGGGGCGCTGGCTGGGGCAGGATGGCCTTGGTCCCATCCTAACTCCCTCTGTGCTCAATGCTCTCTTCTCACGTGCTCAGAAATGGGGAGGAATAAACAACTCCTCTGTCACCACCAGATCCAGCAACACAGAGCTCAGCTGTATCTTTGCCTGTCCCACCAACCTGCCATTCACAGGGCCTTCCAGGCCCTTGGGGTGAGACTTTCCATAGGGAGCAGGATCCTGGGCTCGCTCTGTGCCCCTACCCAGGGACTGGGAGTGGGGCTACACAACCCTCATCCCCACCATCTCCTCTTTACAGATGCAGCAACTCATATGCAGTGGGAACCTCAACAATTCATTGGGGTCCCGTTGTGCTTCTGAGCCTCCTGCTGAGAAAAATCCCAACCCAGTGTTTCTAGAAGGACTAAGACAGTACCTTATGCATCCCACACTATAACTGGGTGCCACATCCACTCTGGGCACCCCATATTGCACTCACACCCCGTGCCACTGCCATGCAAATGCACCATCCTGTGGATTCTCACCTCTGAGCCTTTCTGCTTCTCTCTCTCAACAGAGGCTTCTGCCCCAGTGTTGCTCTTGACCAAACAACCTGAATCACCTGGTCTGAATTTAAAGGCCTTGAAATTTAGAGGCCGGGCACCTGTGGGGCTTTAGGGGGAGTAGGTGTTGCCTTCAGGGGAGTTTCAGGAGCACACCTGTAGCAAAGCAACCCCAGCAACTCAGCCCAGACTGCACGTGAGGAGAGGGAAAGTCCCAGTTAAAATGTGGACTACGGCACAAATATACGTACAGCTGTGGGTTTGCTGTGTCCTGGCAGATCCCTGCACGCCCCGGATGCTATTGTTGCATCCATCCATGCAAAGCCCATTCTTTTCCCCAGTAGGTGTATAACAGCCCCTTATCTGCACGTGCTCTTTCCTTTAGGAACAGAAATACCACCGGGGTAACCGGGGCTGCGTTGCAAACGCTGCCCAGCGAAAGGATCGCATTTGAAAGTCTAATGGCAGACATATTCCTCCTAATCAGAGCAGTAATTTCATGGGCAAAACACCCCATTGTTTTGCAGAGAATGGCAACCGGGAAGCAAGAATGCCGCATTAAACATTAATTGTATTGGTGCCCAGACATTTAAGAGGGCAGGGACTTCTCAGAGCAGCGCGCAGCCGAGTTTCTGGGACGGTCGTCTTTAAGAGCTCTGGAAGGGGATGAGAAGGCTGGGGCCGCCAGCTGGCAGGCTGTCCGCTCCGGATAAATGCGGGCCATTGTTCAGGAGCTTTTACAACCGTGGAGCAAAGGGGGAAAAAGAATAGGGGAAAAAATCAGCTGGCAGCGTGAAGGTGAGGGCAGGAGGAGGATGCTGTGTGTAGGGCTGAGGTTAGGGTTAGGGTTAGGGTTAGGGTTAGGGTTAGGGGTTAGGGGTGCGGTGCCATTTAGACCCATCCTGGGCACTCTGAGATACAGCGTAAATGGGAGCTGGGTACTGGGCAGCGCTGCACTGCACACTCTATACATCAGTGCAGGAAATCCGTGTGGCCACACAGAGGATGGGGAAGGCAAACAGTCAGGCCTTGTTTTGGGGGAAATTCTTTCACCATGAGCTTCACCAGCCACGCATCTGTACAAACCGGCTGGGCTGTGCCCATACACGGCCAGACCCAGCCTGCAGCATCGCTGCGTGTCCGCAGCCCGACGCCGAGGGCAGTTTGCGTTGGCCGACCTGTTTTCTCCCCACGTCACTGGGTTTGTGCTGCTGTAAGCTGATTAGGGAGCTGTAGGTGTTGCTCAGATGCGTTTGCTGCACGTGTCCCGACGTGTCTGTGAGAGGCAGTGCCTGTCTGGCTGGCAGAATGTTGGAGCAGGGCTGGCCAAGGCTCTATAAATGACTTGTTAGTCACCCAGACGGGATCTCCGTGCCACATCTCCAAAATAGCTGTAGGCTGAGAACAGACTTCTAAAAAGCAATTAGGGAAAAAAAGAAAAGAAGAAAAAAAAAAAAAAAAGGCAGAAAGTAAACAGAACGGAGTGAAAACAGGGAAGTTCCTGAAGTTGGAGCTCTTCTGGGCTCACTGATGGATGAAGCTCAATGTTCTGTCAGTGGGGTTGAAAATGAATGGCTGGGTTGGTGAAGGTAGACTGGGCACATTTGTCATTTCCCATTCTGTTTGGTCTCAGGCTGTCCCCATGAGCTCAGCCCCGCTGCACCCTGCTGGTTTGCTTTTCTCGTTTGTTTAGTCTGTGACTACAAGCACAGGATTGCAGTCCGCAGTGCCAGCAGCGATGAGCACCAGCCTGGACCTGCTGCTTGGGATGTCCCATTGCAGCCCTACAGGTAGCCCTCAGATGAGGCCCCATCAGCATTTCATAGAATCATTAGGGTTGGAAAAGACCTCTGAGATCCCCAAGCCCACCCCCATGCCCACCATGCCCACTGGCCACGTCCCTCAGTGCCACATCTCCACTATTCTGGGATGTCACCAGAATGGTGACCCCAGCACTGCGCTCCCGGTGTGCTGTGCCCAATCCAGGGGCTGTAGTGATCCTGATGTAGGACATCCATTGTCTCTCCTAGAGATGCAAAGCTGGGACAGCTGTGGCTGGAGGCATTTGGCTGTGCTGGAAGAGGCTTGGAGAAGCAGCACATCACTCCTCTTCTGCAGTGTCCCCACCGAACAGCACCGAGCTCTCCCTGTGTCCCCCAGCCACTTCCCAGTGCAACTCGCTCCAGGAAACACCAAAAGTCTGACAGCTTGAACCTCTCCACTTGATATTTCTGGACTCCTCAGCCACGAACTTGTACAAATACTAATGTTGGATTAAGACCCAACACTTGCGCTGTAAAATTATGCCCTATCAACAACTATGTTTCCTCCAGAGGAATGCAGTATGTGTTTTAATGACTCCAGTTGGCTTTAGAGCCTGAAACACAATTGCATTGCCCGTGGCCAAATTTCCACTCAGACAGTTTTTAAAAGCACAGCCGCACGTCTTGGATTAAGGTTGTCTGGATCCCAATCCTCAAAGCCCCTGCGGGAACCCAATGAGCGCTCAGCACAGCTGCTGCGGCCCAGGGACATGGCAAGAGATCAGGACTCCCGTGTGGGTCAGCCCCGTTTCTTCAGCACTGGACATCAGGCTCAGGGTCACTGGAGGTGTCCACTGTGGCCAGGTGCTCTGGAGGTGCCCTAAAGGATCCAGGCAGCAGTGGGGGCTCAGCTTGTGCCGTGTGCTGTGGATGGGGTTGACCTGATGTACCCATGTGGTGAGAACAGAAGTGTCTCAAGCAGAGCTCGGACCTCAGTCTGTGGTCCTCACTAGTGAGGTCTGCTCATGCTCCTGGGCTGGGAAATACGTGCCAACTGGATTCCACTTGGCAGAGGAGAAGAAACGATGCCAAGTCAGAGAGCAGGGATGGAAGTGTAGAATCATTTGAGTTGGAAGGGACATTTACAGATATCTATTGCCTGAGAGCAGGAGGGCCTGCATGAAGACCTAAGCAAAGCCAGCTCTGCAGACAAAGCCTACAGCAGCACCGATGAAGCTCTTCTTTGGACTCCTCTTCACCTCACAATGGGGGAGCAGAGCTCTGGTCACTGCATCCCCATCCCATTATGTGTGGGGACATGGCATACACCCAGCTCACCTGGGATCCACAGCGCCCTGCCTTGCCCTGTGGTATTCTGCATCCACAGAGGCAGTGTTTGCTGGAGCATACGCACCCCTTCCCCACTGGCCCACAAAGCAAAGCACCCAGGGTACCTTATTCCCAGGCCCCATTCTCATCCATCCCCTCCTGCTCTGGCGCTGAGCGCACAGCTCAACACACACACGCTAACGAGGCAGCGAAGACAAACATTTTGTCAGTGCTGACAAAGGTGAGCTTTTATTAAAGCAAACCAAAAAAAAAAAAAAAAAAAAAAAAAAACAGAAAGAAAACCCACCAAAAATTAATTGGGACAGCTTCCAAATGAGCCCTTGCGATGAAAGCGGGGCACGGCGGGAGGCAGGTGTGTGTGCAGAGCTCCGAGGGCCGCACGCAGGTAATTGCAGAGACAATGATTTAGAGCGAAGCGCAGAGAGGGTTTTGGAAACCATGGCACCGGGTCCCCACGGTGCTCATTAAGGTTGTACAGATTGCATTTCCCATCTCCCCGCCAGCCCTCCAAAGTGCCTGTTATTAATTCATAAAAACATTGCGAGAGTGATTGAATCCAATGATTACTGGAGCAGGCAAACACGAGAGAGGGTAAAATATTCCGTGTCTCTCTATCAAAGCTCTCCGAGCACAAGAAACAGGGGAAAAAAAAAAAAAAAAAAGAGTGTTGTGAAATATTAATCAGAGCTGTTTGCCCCTGGGCAGAAAGCGGGGAACAGTGCAATCAATGTAGCAAGAGCTTTCCCAGTGACATCTATTTGAGAAGCTGATTACTGTGGGTAAACACAGCTAAATATTCTGGATCTTTGGGTTTCACCTCTCGTGTCGCCGCTGAGATCCGATTCCCTTATCAGCACTCTGCAGGCACGACCCGGGGGATCCGGCAGGCGCTCTCGCTGTCTTTGGCAGAGCGAGGAGCAGAGGGACGGGGCCTGATAGGGACTGCTGCAATTGCACGAGGAACATTACGGCGGGGAGGAGCGCGTGAGAGGCGTTGTGGGAGCCTTGGCGGACCTCAGGATTTATTGCCTGCTTCGATCCCGGAAAGTGTAACTAATGGATGGGAGACACATAGGGAGTGCAAACAATTAATAGAAAATTACCAGAAAGAGGCACATTAGCATCATTACAGCCAGACCTGGGAGTGCCGTCCCTTGAGTCCAGCAGCGGTGCAGAGAGCACTCCCACAGCTGCAAAACAGTGCAGGGCACTGAAAGGACACCTCTGCCTCCTTTAGCAGTCATACTGTGCTCCTAATGGGGCTCTCACCATGAAGGTTGCCATTAATTAGCTGCGGGGTCTAACCTAATTGTTTCCAATGTAACTAAGTAGAATAGAACCGTGTGTGGAGCTGCATCTCCATCACGATGGTGTCCCTGGCTGCACACGGGCACCAGTGGCTCTCCTCCCAGCCAATGCTTTCCTGTCTTCCTTATTTTCTGGGCCAGGCTTGTCCATCATTTCCAAACACTGTGAAAACCCAGTGATGTGAAAGGGTTTTTCTTCCTGAGACCAAATATACCACAATATCAGTTCTTAAAGAAAACCTCTCCAGCTCCCTAGAGGAACGAAAGAAAACGATTTGCCCAAAAAGCTATTTTTCTGAAGAAAGGGGGGGAAAAAAAAAAAAACCAACAAAAACCCTTAAAAAAAACCTTCAGTGAAATTTTTCAACTGCTTCTCGTTTTCAGGAAGCTGTTAATTACTTGTCATGCACTTTTAAAACAATTCTCTCCTCGCACTTCCAACTTGAGCAGAGCTGCAGCCCACACAGGCGCTGCCGCCCCGCGCAGCCCTTCCAGCACAGCCAAAGCAAACGGTTCTGGGAGCGCAGCGTGTATCTCTCCCAGATGTTCGGGCATTCAAATAAGCGTTAGGAAATGTGTGTGAGAGTGATGATGGAATCCTTTCATTGTCAAACTTTCCTGGCTTGGCAGCAGCGCCGGGGCTGGCGCTGATCGGAGGAGAAGCCGTAATGACACTGATGGAGCGGTGCGTGAGCACAAGCCGTTTCCAGGAATGTTTTTGCTAAACATGTTTTGCTTTCAACAGGGTTGGCTCTGTGGGGAGGGCTTTCCCTGAGAAGAAAGGCTTCAAAAAGCAGTGAGAGGCTGGAAGGTGTCTGGCAGCCATAACTGGAGCTCGGGGGGGGGGGGTGCCCTGCTGCCTCCAGCACCCCAAAGGATGCACCCAGGGGGATGCAGAGGTCGTACAGAGCAAAGAGAGGATGGATCCCTCTGAGACAACGGTGGGAAGGAAACGCTCGTCCCTCCCGGAAGCTGAAATAGCAAAGAGAAACGTGTGACCAAAACGTTCCCTTCCAAAAGTGAACGATGAGCTCTTGCGCAGCGCTCCCGTCCGCCTGGGGAGCGGCAGATAACTGGAAGCAGCTGTGTGTGTGAGACGCTGCGAGAGCCTGTTTTTCTCTTGCTCTCATCTGCAGCTCTCAGCCCTCTCCCAGTTGAGCTCTGAGCCCCAGAAACGTGCATGCAAAACCTCGGGTTCCCCCTTCCCTCCCATGGGATGCTCACAGTCCCCTGAACACAAGCAAGCACTGTTGTTTCCCTTGTGGTTAGCAAAAGAGCCCTGGACTCATGCCATGGAACCTGAGCTCTTCTTATCCAGAGCACATGCAGAACCCATTTATGACCTCACAGCTCGTCTCCCGCTGCCCAGCAGTTACAAACAGCTTTTCCCTCATGCTCACAAAACCCTGGCTTTCTTTTTCTAACCCCCTGTACATCCACGCCTTTCCAGTTTCGTCCAATTCTGAGTCAACTGGCACTGAGGCGACCGCATCGCAGAGCACAGCAAGTGTTTGCTGAGCAGAAGGGAGCTTCTGCTTCCTTGGTTTCCTTGGGTTTGGACTCAACCCGAATGCTGTCACACAGGTTGGCACTCCCCTCCATCCCCAGCGCTCAGTGCCCATCCGACCCATCAGCCTGGGTGTCCCCATCAGGTGCCTCACTGCATGTTGCCTTCTGCAGAGTGGTTCAGGTGGCAGAAGCACTTTGTGTCTAAATGCAGAGGAGCGCACGTCTTCTATCTGTACATCTGTACTATTTAAGTCCAAACAGGAGAATGTGACTGCAGGGTGAAGAGCAGCATTGTCCTTATGTAACAATGAGATGTAAGATGTTGGGCAGTAAATAGAAATGGGTGGATCTGAAGAGGTCTGGGTGATGGAAACCACCCATGTGTACAAAGCTGGGGAGGAACCTCGGGGCAACCCACACTGCTCTGCTGTCTGATGGGAGCAGCCCCTCCCACAGCGTGTTCCCTCCAGGTCCCCATGGAAAACAGGAAATGTGCTGTTGGATGGGAAGAAATCAGCCACATTTTTGACCTAATAAAAAGGTCCTAAAAATAAAAAAGGACAGACATGGGACTTGGCCATCACTGAGTGCAGGGAAACGAGCCTGGGTGAGTGCAGGAACACACAGCCACGCTCAGCACTCCAGAATCAACAGCAGCACCCGGCCTCGTGCTGTGGGGTTTTGTGGATGCAGTGGATAACCTCAATGAGTGCACAGGGATCCATATGGGAAACCGCTGCTGTGTGGGACAGGATGGCTTAGGGTTGGGGTTACAGTTAGGGTTAGGGCTACCCTAACATGGCACCCAGCGTTGGTGCAGCACACTGATTTGGAAAGGCATTGCATTTCAAAGAGGGACCACATCTGGCACAGCATGGGGGCTCTGTAAACACAAAGGGGCACTGCCAGCTTCGGATGCAATCTGCACACCCTGCAGCCCCATTCGCCCTCCCACCCCCATTCGCCCTGCTGTTGGGAAGCCTCTCTCAGCCAGCACTGCTGCTCAAAGAACAACTTGTCTCAATATTTTCCTAAACAAACAAGGCCAACTGCGAGGTATTCCCCAAAGAAACTTTGAAAAGCAGGATCGTGTCTGTGCTCGGGAACACGGTATGCAAATGCAGCAGCTGTCTGGAGCTGCACACGGTGATAGAGATGCGTTTAATATCTGTGCCTGGTGATCAAGCACCACTGAGACATTACTGCTTCAATCGGCGCGTGGCTGTAAGAGCTGAACTCACTATTATTGCTGCTAATGGGAGAACGGCCCCATCGCCACCCATCCAACAGCACTATGCACGCTGTTCACTTGGAGATCTGCAGAGAGAGCACAGCTGAAAATGCGGCTAAAAATACCCCAAATTTTCATCCTCCACAAAGCAGATGAGAGGCACTCCCAGGGCAACAACACTTTCCTTTCTAATGCTTGGTAATGCGTTCCTCTTGGAGGGGTTCCTGTCCTTGGCAGCTGATGTGCAGCTGTAGGTGCTTTCCCTTCTGGTTGGTCACCAAGCACAGCCTTGGTGGCGTGTTGTTATTATTATTATTTCTTTCAAGTAAGATCACAAATTAATTTCTACTTGGAGCTGGCTGGAGTGCATAAGCCATGATTTATGGCAATTCTGCTCATCAATCCCAGTGCGTTTTGCTCACAGCCCATCCGTTGCATTGGCTCTTCCTAAGGAGCAAGGCTGATCTGTTCAAACACTGGTGAATCCCCAAAGATTTGTGAAATTCCACGTGTCTGGATGCTCATTCAAGGAAGCAGGTTTGTTGTGATTTAGCACTCTCCCATTGAAAAGGCCTCATCTGGCCAATCAGTGGGTGAAGCCAGGGCAACACTGTGAGCATCCAAACCAATGGGGCTGGGATAGCCAGAGCAGAATTCCCAGACTACAGTAAAGCTCGTTCATCTCCCTGTTAGAGAGAGATGACAGCAGTTAGAGGAATCACCATCCGTTCACAACTGACTTGCAGAATAAACAAAAGACCAGAGTCATGAGATAAAGCATTTGCAATTAGTGGCCAGTTCAGTTCCAGGCACAAAGGAAAGGGGAGAAAGAACCCACAGGAGAAGCTCACCCTTTAGAACTGGGATTCCCCTTAGGGCAATGGCTCTCCTCAGTTGAGTCAGAGGTGGGCAGGCTCCTGCCTGCTTTCAGTGGGGACATCCCAAAGCAGCCAGCTCCATCCCAGCAGCATCCCCAAAATCTGGGTCTTGCTCGGGTAAATGGTTCTGCTTTCGGGTTGCCTTAAATAAATAAATATGTTCTGAAGCTGATAAAGGGCTTTAAAAATTCATCAAAGAGAAAGAAGCTGGCGAGACAGCTGAGAGCATGGCAGGACGGGCAGAGATTTCAGCCTGAAAGCCTTCTGCAAATGTCGGGCACCGCTCTGATTTGTGCTGAGTGTAACAGCAAGCTCTCCCTGAAACGCTTTGCCAGCAGCACCGACCCCGGCCATATGGGCTGGAGAACATTTCAAGGGACATCGTTAATAAGAACTAATTAACCTCCTGAAATGCATGTGTTGCTGGTGGCCTGATGTGTTTATTGACCAAATCTTCTCTGTGGTGGTTGGACGCTGTCTCCCTCTTTCTGCTGCCCGTGCGCAGTGCTTATGGGCGACAAGGGAGCAGAGGCAGCTCCAGCACTTTGCGGAAATGTGGGGACACAGAGGGGATAAGGCAGACAAAGCACTTCACATGGTCCACTACACCTTTAATGTACAGAAAGTAATTAAAATGGGAGACAAATTCATCATCAGTCAGTTCAGTTCAAAGTGCAGCCAGGCTGTATCTTCCTTATGCATGGGTGGCATGATGTGCATATCCGTCATAAAACCTGCATTAAAAATTAGTCAAAGCTGTTAGTACATCACAGCAGACCAGATGGTTTATGCTCTGAAGTGTTTCAGGAACCTCATTTTATTATACATGAATGCCTCATGTCGTAGGCCTGGGCTGATATTTTCATTAAACACACTCCACAAAGCATTACAGCTCTGTTGTCATTTTATTCAGCACGGATGATTTCCTGCACACAGGGTTTATGGTTGCAGGCTTGTCATGGCTGCTCTCGCCGCTTGGCGCAGCTCAGCACGGCTCGGCACAGCTGGCAGTGGCTCAGCTTGGCACAGCCCAGCATGGCTCAGCTCAGTGTGGCACAGCACAACTCAGAGCGCATCGGCACGGCTCAGCTTGACAGGGCTCGGCATGGCACAGGATGGCTTGGCACGACTCAGCGTGGCTCAGTTTGGCACACCTCAGCATGAATCGGCATGGCACAGCTCAGCACAGCTTGGTTTGGCTCAGTCTGGGACAACATGGCACAGCATGGCTTGGCACGGCTCAGTTTGGCACTGCAAAACTCAGCATGGACCGGGACGGCTCAGCTTGGCATGGGTCAGCATGGCACAGAAGCATCTCGGCACAGCTCAGCATGGCCTAGCTTGGCTCAGTGTGGCCCAACACTGCACAGCACACCTTCCCATGGCTCTGCAATTCATGGGAGTTTGGCGTGACATGCCTTGGCACAGCTCAATTTGGCACAGCACGGCCCTCAGCAGAGCCTTACCCACACCGATTGGCAGCAGGGCCAAGCCCCCATCTCCCTTCCCTACCCAGGGAGCTCAGTGAGTGCTCCTAACAGCAGCACTCCCCAACTGGTTCCAGTTTAGGTTTCCCTTGCACCAAGCTGCACGTGCTCCCAGTGCTCTGACCCTTCCTCTGGAAGCTCAGCTGAAGATGAGCATCTGAAGGAGGTAAGAGGAGACAAAGAGCTGCTGATAAAATCTAAATTAATAACTTCAAAGGAGACTCTTGGAGGGCCGACAGCTGTTGGTGCCAGAGCAGCCTGTTAGCGTGGCATGGCCCTGGATGGGAACATACCCAGCTCAGCTTTGTGCTACACTCACTGCAGCAAAGCTGGGCGTCTCAGAGTGCTGGGCTGGGCTGGAGCAGCCCACACAGAAGCCTTGTTTCCACAGCCCAGATCCCAGGAGATGAGTCCTGGGAATGAGGGACCGGACCCAAGGCACAGTGCTCTGTGCTCCATCCCTGCCCCTCCGGGATGCTCTGTGTTTGCACACAATGAGAGTAATTCAAAGCAAACCCCACAAGCGTGGGCAACCCTCCTTGGCAGAGGACAGCACAATGGATGCGTGACATATTAAATCAAGTTGTCTAATGAGTTACAGAAAGGCCTGGGCTGCCAGAGCCGGGCGCGCCGTAGCCAAGCAGTGTTGGGTACCCACTGCAGTTGGGTGCGTCCCTCTGCAGCAGCAGCAGTGCCATGGGCTGAGCAAAGTCTCAGTGATCTAACGAGCCCGGACACAAATGGATGTTAAACATCCAACCGCTGCTTTTGAATGTGAATGGAAGAGCCACAAAAAATATTTCAACAGAGATTTTGCTGCACGCATCTGCTTTAAAAAGCTCTTCTCCATGGAGTGCTTGGTGATTTCCTCGAGCAAGTTTCCCACTTCCCTGTGGGTTGGAGGCCTCGCTCGCTCCGCTGCCATGACTGTCTTTGAACAACAGCTCAGTGTGTGTGTGTTCCTTCAGCCCTTTGAGCAGTAGCTCTTTGGCATTTTAGATTAAGCTTAAATTGGCTCGGGTCACGTATGTTATAATTTAAAATTTGTTATCTGAGCTCAATAGTCCATTAAAGAAAATACCTCACTGCTGAGAACAATTCAAAACAATCGCATTGGCTAAAATGAGCCCTGAGATTGAAAAAGAGGGAACAAAATAACATTTCATACCTAAGACACAGTGATCCCTCCAGGTCACAGCAAAGTGCCTTGGCAGAGCACCGAACAAGAGCATTGCGTGGCTGCAAAGCCGGGTTGGGGCTGGAGATAATACAGAGGGGGGTCATAAACACTGCAATCAATTCCAGAACTATGATTCGATTTTTTTCTTTTTTGGTCTAATTTTCTTTCAGCAGTGAGAATAAACAATGTGAGTAAGATGAGTTGGGCTTTTTGGGTTCCTTCAAAGCATCCGTGTTGGTTGCATAAGTGGGTGCTCTGCGGGAGGATGGGGTGCTGCATGGTGCACATGGCCAGGGCTGTCAGTCCCAACCTGGGAACTTCTCCAAGGTGATCCTGTTTTTTCTCCTCTCAGAGGGCTGCAAGCCTGCATGTATTCACATCTATATGACAGCGTTCCATCTTTCTTCATGCTTCTGTCCCTATTAATCTCAAGCATAACCTCCTCTAGAGGTTATTTTTCTTCATTCAGCAAGCAAATTCTGTCTAATTTTGTAAAAGGAGCCCTCCATCCTCCAAACCATCCTAATGCCCAGAGAAGTTTTGGGCACCCCGTCCCTGTAGGTGCCCAAGATAAAAGGTCGAGTGGGGCTCTGATGAGTGGCACCCCAGTCCATGGCAGGGCATTGGAACTGGATGGCCCTTCCAACCCAACCATTCCATGGTTCTAATGACTGCACTGTGGATGAGTTCACCTTTGAACAGGCTTCCCTTCTGGATGACACCTCATGAGCAACCCCAGCTCCACCGGTGCCTCGCTTGCTGTCAGAACAGCAATTTTACCCTGCCCTGAATGGAAAGACTTCTCCCAAAAGCACCAGTCACATTCTCCTTTGCTGGGCTCTCTCCTTATTTCACCTTAAAATAAAGCCCAAGTGGTGAAAAAGTAATGGGAAGAAACAAGGAAAAGAACCACTGTGAGAGATGGGATGAGCAAACAGCACACATCCACTCCTTGATACATTCCCACATGGTGACTTGGCAAGGCCAAGCCTAAGGAAAACAAGCCAAAACCCTTTCCCCATCCATGGTCACATGGAGACAGTATTTGCCAAGCCACCAGCTCCCGAGATAAGCATCTGCGTATCCACACATCTCCCAGGCTTATGCTTCCCACCCCGTCTGCTCTGATGGAAAGATCTCCAGGCAGACACTTCCACCTCTCTGTACTGGATAGCATCAGCGTGCTTGGGGTGATTCCTCAACGCATGCAATGAATACCAGCATTGACCAAGAGGAGACTTTTCTGAGGCAAGGAGTGCTGCACGTCACTGCCAGCCTGGCCAGACGCAGTTGTGAAGCACAACCACCTCCCTGGGTGCTGTGGGCAGTGAAGCAATGCTATCCTGGGGCAGAGCACACAGGTGATGGGCACTGGGATAACCGCATACACAGCGCTCCTGCTCACCATGACTGCCCACACCTCAGCTGTTGTGGACAGGACCAGCACACAGCTCAGCACTCCACCTCTGCTTCCTCCTTTCCCACCAGCACATATCCTCCAGATCCCAACAAAATGTGGCTGTAGAGTCATCTGTTCCCATAATTGCCACTGTATTTTCACCTGGAAGTCTGGAGATAAGCACAGTTGAGATGCTCTGCAGTAAGATAACCCCTTCCTGGCCTTCAGTCCTGAGTGGGGCACTATGGATGCCTCCAAGGTTTCCCCCATAAGAGTTTTGCTCCTTTTGTTGCAGGACCGTTGGATCACAGACAGCCCAAGCTAAGGTTTGAGATGAAGATGATCCACTCATCTTTTTAACGCTTTTTTTCTTTTTTTCCCACTGAAACTTTCTTGTTACAATCCACTGTGATGCATCCCTGCATCCTTCCCTCTGGGACTGCTCCTCAGCTCCTGACAGAGTTGGAGGAGACCTGCAGGACACCCTACTGCTAATATTGTAGAACCACAGAATCACAGAGTCACGCAGTCGTAGAATTGCAGAACCCTGGGATCACAGGAGCTGCTCTGCAGGTTGCTGTGACTCTGCCCGAAGCACTCTGCCAGCACTTCCCCCCTCCCCATCCCTGTGCGTTGCTGTTCCTGAGCCAGACACAGATTGAAATGGCTTCTGGCAATTTCCGAGGCCATTGCCATCCATCAGGAGCCTAACAAGTCCATTATTGTCAGCTGACAGCTCGCAACACACATCTCTGCTTTCACAACGAGTGTGCTGATGGAGCTGAGTCACTGCTGCATCCCTCTCTGGGTGCCCCCCACGCCAGGGCTGTGCCCCCACCCCAGCTGCCCACACCCCCTGCATGCAACCCCTGGCTTGGGGACGAGGTTGGAGCGAGGGTGGGAAAGCAAGAAAACGAGGAACCATTGCACTGCATGATTGGAAATTGGAAAGGTTCCAATGAGAAGCCCCTTCGGGGGTATCCTCCTCCTTACCAGGTTGGGTATGTACATAAAAATGGAAAAACAGAGAGAAATTTACATAACAAACCTGTGCGCGGAGAGCGGTGTGATTAATTGTTGGCCATAGGTCTGCATAGGCAGAGATGTGCTGATAGACCAGCAGCAGTTTTGTTTCCTAATTTCCCTAAAGCTCCTAACGATCTTTAAAAGAATCCTCATGTGAGTTCTCTGCCATTTCCCTTCTTCCTTTTATCACGGTTACGCTTTACAGTTATGTATCTGCCTCTGGACAAAGGGAGGTCTAATTAGCCACAAGCCCCTATTTATCATTTATCATCAGCTAAAGTATGTAGCAACAGAGAATAAATTTGATTTTTTTTTTTTTTTCCAAGGAGGATCTTCAACTTCTGCCAGCAGCATTAACAATCTGTAAAGCAATGAGGTGCTGTTGATGGTCCTAGACAGGTCTAGACAAAAACATAATTGCCTTCTGTGCTGTTATGTTTCGTTAAGGCAGACATGGCGCAGCCCAAACCCCGACATCACAAAGCGTGGCTCCGTCCCAGATGCAAATGGCACAGAACAGAATGGCCCTGACCCCTCCTGCTGTCCCACGGATGGAACCTGAGCGTTTCCTGGGGCCGTCCCACCTCCCCCTAAGCACCCTTGCTGCAGGAAGCAGGCTGCCTGCCCACACTTCTGCTCTGTGCGTTCTCAGTGTTGCGGTGAGTCGCGGCTCCATTAAAGGCCTTTCAAAGAGTTTGCTGCATGGGCTGCGTGCAATTACCAGTGTGCAATTACAGAGCACAAAGCACACCCAGGTCAAACCGTAAGCAAAGAGCAAAGCTGTGCGGGCCCCAGAGGTAGCGCCGGTATGGAAGGGTACGATTACTGCCAATTAACACCAATTATTGGGACCACATTATTCCTGGAGCGAGGCTTACGGGAACCCAAGCAGTCAGTCTGTGCTTTGCATCTCTTTGCAGAGAGGATGTTTCCCCCAGTTCCTCCCCTCCTTTCTCATGCTGAAGGGATTTTCTTGGCCAGCTTTCCACCAAAGCTCGATGCAGCCCCAGAAACCCGCTGTTGTGTCTGCAAATAAAAAAAACCAAACAAATCTCCAAAAACCCTTGCAACATTCTTGTTTTTTTTTTTCTCCTCACAGACCATCATGGAAAAGGGAAAGCAAACCAAGGCATTTCCATCTCATTAACCCAAACCACAGCTTTAATCAGAGCCTGCCTGATGAAACCTGTTTACACGCTTGCCATTGTCCGTCAGCCGCGTTCATTAGGCAAGCAGCGTTAATGACGATCCCATGGCAGGAGCTTTAATCAGAGGGGAGGGTGAGGGACAGCCTTCCCTGGTACTGTTCCAGTCACTGCTCCCAGGAGCCCCCGGCCCCCAGCAGCACAAAATGCTGCCAAGTGTGGAGCATCACTTGTTCAAGAAGGGGGAAATGAGGAAAAGTAATAATCGAAATGGTCTGAAGGAGAGAAGACCAGTTGAGGGTGAAAATAAAGCTTTGCCCTGGAAACATAGAAGGCAGCAATCCTAAAGCTGGCAAAATGCGCCCTCACCGATCAGACAGCTCCTTTGTGCTGTGCTGGCTTTTTACACGGGCAGATAGTGATGGGGCAAGGAGGAATGGCTTTAAACTAAAAGAGGGGAGATTTAGGTCAGACGTTAGGGGAAAATCCTTTACTCAGAGGTGGTGAGGTGCTGGCACTGCTGCCCAGAGCTGGAGGTGCCCCATTGCTGGAGGTGCCCAAGGCCATGGATGGGGTCCTGGGCGACCTGCTCAACCCCTCCATGGCAGCAGGTTGGAACTGGGTGTGCTTTGGGGTCCTTTCCACCTCACCCATGCTGTGGTTCTTTGATTCTATGATTCTACAATTCTGTGAATAAACAGACTCCTGGAGCTATGTGGTGGCGGTGGGCTGAGCCCAGAGCTGCAAGCGTTGGAGGTCCCAGGGTCCCACCAGGGCTCAGCTCACAGTGTCAAATGCTTCCCTCTAATAAGCTGGGCAAATTACTTTTGTCCCTCACGCAGGCTGGAGTCCCATGCAAATTCACCCCAGCACTCCATCATTATCTCTGTGCTCTAATTAGGCTTCCCAGCACAGAGAGCTGGGTGGAGCCCGCACGGGGCCATTTGTTATTCCTTAATGATGCTCTCCCTTCGTGGTAACAGCTACGAGGGGTGGTTGTGTGTACAGACACAAAGGGCATCTCATTTCTTTTTGAAATGCAACCCTTGATCTTTCCTTTTCCAAAAAAAAAAAATCCCAAATCAACAACAAAAGTCTGGGATTGGCATCGCATAGGAGCCTCTTAAGGCTGAACGACCGTGCTCGAGAGGGCTCCAAGATCAGCACTGCAACAGCACAGCTGATAAGCACACATGCTGTAGTTCCCAATAGCACCGCGCATCCTTCGCTCAAGGGTTTCCTGCCATACAGCTCCTGTCGTAATTAAGAAGACCACGGTCATTTGCCTAATGGTTTTCAAAGTGCTGCCTGATGCTCCCCACATCTGTTGGCGTCTTGGGTCGTGGTCCAGAATTGGTGGCATTGAGTTTTTTCCCAGTTCTTGATGAATTTAGTGTATTCGTGTCAGCTACTGATGTTTCCCCCGTGCTTTCCCCCTCCAAGCTCTGAAAGGAACCCAATGAAATGAAATCCAAAGTTGTAGTGCCATCGTCATACCCAGCAAAGAATCCCTTCCTTGTGCCCATGGCTGCAGTGGGCCGGCGACCTCGTCCTCAAGGAGGAATTTCCATCATAAATGGGAGAGAAGAGATGGAGCTGTGGCCGTGCCCCAACCCCAGCCCAGGGGCACAAAGGGAGAACAGCAGTGCACCAGCGAAAATGGCGCACATCATGCATATGCAAAGTCTGTCAGTAATTAACGTCACCGGTGATATGTCTGGGAAAGTTGCACCTCAGCCTCGCCTGATGTTCTGCTAATTAAAGGCTTATTTTGTTACGGGAAGCCCTTTGTGTGAGATGCTTCACACAATCCAGCCCGAATTTTATGACCTGTGGGCTCCGCAAAGTGAGTAAACTGATGATCCTGGATTGTGCAACGCTCATTAAATGTGAATGCTGTGTGCGTTTCCACCCCTGCGTTGGGAAGGCCACTAATCATCCCTCTAATCATCACCCAAAGCGTCTGCTCACCCCAAACCCTTTCCTGAAATGAGAGCACGGCGCAGTCCTGCTGGGTTTCTAATTTTAAATAGGCAAATTTCTGCAAACTTTATTCGCTTGTTTGATGTTGTGCAGTGGTTCCACTGATGAGAGGACAGCTTTGGTGCTCCAATTAAGGGCTGGTGCGCGGGACCCAACCGAGGGCAAAGCACCCCGTTATTTCCTAGCACCAAGAAGCGATGCTGATCGCACTGGGGGCACCGAGAGCATTTCTGGGCTCCTCCATCCTCCTTCCATGGAGGATGCCGTGGTGTGGGTGGAAGAGGGGATGCAGTGTGGCTGTCGCCCATCCCCAGCAGCCGGCGCTTTGTTCCGAGCGCGACTCGTGCGTGTGGGATTTTATTAAACCCAGCCAAACAATTATAATTTATTCCTGCCAGCTAAAACCATCACTTCTCTCCACTCCTGTTTTACTAAATTGCTACCTTTATTTTTGCAATGTGTCTGTAATTACCAAATGTTCCTACATTCTACCCCAAATTTCTCTCCTTGGAATAAGTGGAGATGTCTACTCGGCGCTGTCAATTTTTTTTTAAATGTTATGATTGATAAAATTAAACTGTGAATCAAGGCATGAAATCTGTCTCGTAGATACAATTTTTTTTTTCTTTTTTTTTTCTGCCAATAGGAGGAAACAACACCAGTCATAGAGAATCTCACAAAATGATTCACTGGAGAACGGGGGGAACGTGTGTCTTTTTGCTTGAAGAACTTAATAAGACATCCACAGCAACTCCAAGCCGTATTGTTATATTCAATTACTTATGAGGCCCCAAGTTTCTCCACTTTAATTGCTCGAAGCAGGGAAGCTTTAGTCACAGTGTAATGTACCCAGGCATGTATGGGGTTTAATGAATCATACTAACTCTGCACTCTAAGCAATTAGGTAAATCTAGCTGTTAGTTAGTGAGGCATAAAATAAATTTAATCTCTCTTCTAAAAAATCAATTACAGTGCTGTAATGTATAATTCAATTTGGGTCATGCTACATAAATTTTCTGGTTTTAGTGTGTTTTTAAACTGGTTGTTATTCCATTTCGCAGGCTGCATTTGTGTGGGTGCGTCGAGGGCAGCGTGCCCTCAGTGCAACGTGGAGGGATTCCCCATTGGCGTGGTCTATGTGGGGCTGCACCATGGCCCGAGCTGAGGAGGGGGCATTAGTGGTGGGTTGGCTACGCTTCAGACGCATGGGAGCCCTTGGTGGATGCTGGGCACTGGGAACAGCACTTCTACAGCGTCCTGTATCCTCCCTAAAGAAAGGCATGGACGTGGATGAGCGGTCACGGTGGTGATGGGTTGGTGGTTGGACTTGGTGATCTTAGAGGTCTTACTGGTTCTTGGGTTCTGCGTATAGGGAACGGCCTTAAGTGGTGCTGGGGGAGTTCAGGTTGGATATTAGGAGAAAGTTATTCTCTAAAAGAGCTGAAATGCACCAGGACAGGCTGCCCAGGGAGTGGTGGGGTCACTGTCCCTGGGGGCGTCGAAGGAACATAGAGATGGGGCGCTCAGGGATGTGGTCAGTGAGCACAGTGGGTGGGTTGGGGATCCCAGAGGTTTTCTCTAACCAGAATGATTCTATGATTCTAAGGAGGTGCAGTGTACAGACATCTGTGGTGCCAGCACAATATGAAGGGAGATGCAGCAGCAGCCCGTGGGGCATGGGAGGCACCCTGGGAGCAGCAGGAGCAGCTCAGCAGCCTTGGCAAGCACTGAGCAAATGAATCATGGGCTGTGGTTGCAACCTGGGCCACACTCAGTGCAAAAAGCACCGTGTTGGTGTGGGAGCAGCAGGGCTCCCAACAGCACCGGGCTGGGAGTGCCCTCCAGCAGCAGGACAGCGGCCTGAGCTGGTTCTCCATCAAGACCGAATGCTGGGAACTTTCCAGAGAAAGCAAGGTGCAATGTCTAGAGAACTCATGTTTCTCACAAGCACATGAAATCTCAGTGTCTCACCAGGAAGAGCCACCCAAAGCCACAGGGCAGCACAGTGGGGCTCGGGCACATGTGGCTGATCTGCTGCTAAGGGAGGAAAGCGGAGTGGTGAGCTCAGCATGCAGAGTTAAAGAGGGGTCAGAGCGCATTAACAACTCTGGCATAAAGATTAGCTGGCAATGCAAACAGGCCTGATTCACCACTAAATGGAGAAATTGGAAGCATAAATTCCGCAGCATGTTGCTCAACATAATTGAAATCTATTTTGCAACTGGCGTGCCGATAACGCAGCGCATGGAGGCAGCGTTTCAGACATTCTCAAGGATGCTTTGCTTTGCCCAGCAAGCATTCAGCAGACCTGAGCAATAATGGCATAAGAATCATCCCCATTGATATATTCCTGAAGACAGCTTTCCCATTTGCCAGGCACTTGGGTATGATAAGCAAGCAGCCCAGTTGCAGCTGAAGACACACATGGTGCAGAGAGCGAGGACAGGCAGCAGTGAGCGTGTAGTGAGGCCTGGGAACATCAGTACATACTCACAGTCATTCATACCAAGTGTATTTCCCACACCCTGACTGCTCTCATGCCTCGTGCTCATTTTTGTGCAATACCTTTATTGATGGGCCCAATTCTAGAAACTTCTGTTTATGAACTGCAGTCGCTCCAGGGATGCACAGAGAGCAGCTCAGCTCCAAACACCCCAAACAGGAGGTCAGAGTAACCAGTGCAGCACATGAACCTCAGCAATTGCCTTGATCCAGGAGGGGAGTGTAATTTAACATCCATCAGCTAAGTATAGAAGTTATTATAACCTTCCAACCAAAAAAGGAAAAGAATTAGAAAAATAATACCGAAAAACTCTGCTGATGAAGTCAGCTCTCACTGTTGCCAGCCCATTCCCACTTGATGCCCATCATGTCTCCCATCATGGTGCTTTGCTCCTTGCTAAGCTCACGGAATAGGCCTAGGAGCATCCCTTCACCATCCCCAGCATGGGAACTGAAGGTGCCGAGTCCCACAGACTTCAGAAACACAGCAATTTGTAATTCAAGACTGAAAATTCTCAAGCTAAAATGCTTGGCCTTGAGCTGCAGCAGTGAGCAAGGACTCCTGGATGAGATCGATGGTTGCGTGCTTCAGAAGTTAGGCTTACGTGCTTTGATCCGTGTCACTGCCATCTAATAATAACCAGCATGGAACAGCACTGCGGTGAGCACAGGGTCGAGCTGTAGGGCTGTGCCATGAGGAGCCACGATGCTGAGCGCACAGCTTGGCACACAGAGCAGCCAAGGGACGGCACCGCATTGACAACGCGGCCGTGGTGGCGATGCTGTGACAAATACCCACAGATGGCAGCAGCCTCTGCTGGAATTGCCACCCATCAGTCTCAGAAGAACACCATTACCTTCACTGCCGCTATCAAGCAGGGGAGCTTTTAATCAGGGCAATAAAGAGACGATAAATTAGGAGGGAATTAAGGCAAAATAATTGTTAAGCTCTCCAAGTTCCTCGGCTCGGGCAGACCTTTCCCATCCTTTGATGTCACCAAGTTTTAATAAGCCCTGGATCAGCTCCAGGACCACGGGGTCTATGTGAGAGGAGACCTTGTGTATAAATACATAATTGGCATGTGCAGGAGTGCCTGCACGGACACACACACACGCATTGTGCTGCAACATTAATAGCACGCCCAGAATCGATATGCTGCTAAGTAGCATTTCTTGTCCTGGGATCCTATTTTCACACTCACAGCAAATATGACCCTTGTCTGGGGCTGCCAGCTGCTTATAATTCTGACAGATGCAAGCACATTTCTGGGAAGCTGCATCCATTCAGTGGCTAAAGATCAACAGGCTCTGCTCAGGCTTTAGGAAGATTGATTGGCTCAGGAGAATCCCATTTGCAGCCCGAACTGAGAATAGGTTTACCACGGAGAGGCGTTAATGACTTTGATATCAGCGATCTAAATATGTCAACCTGCGACTCGTGTTGGTATTAAGGCACACTATATTTATACAAAACAGCCATTAGCAGAATGCTAATTAATGCGATTCGGTTTCCAAGTAAAGCTCTGCTCTTCCAAGGGGTGTAACGTTAGACTTCAGTTTAATCCCCCGGAGCTGCGGCTGCGCCCGGGCATTCCTTGGGATCAGCCAGATGGAGCTGTGCCACGTTCCATGGAGCACCCCGCGTCAGGAGCGCCCGCTGCTGGGTGGGAAGAGGCTGTGGGGCACTTCCTATGGGAAAGCTCATTCTGAATCACAACACACCCACCTCACCCCCCAGCAAATAGGGCTGCGTGCCCAAAACGGGACTTCAATACCTGCTGCGGCTGCAGCGATGGCTTAGAGAAGGCGGCGGTGTTGATAGGATGAGAGGTGATGGCCCCACGTTGCACCAGGAGAGGATCAGGTCGGACGTTTGGAAACATTTCTTTTCTGAAGAGCTGTAATGCACCGGCACAGGTTGCCCATGGAACAGTGGAGGCCTCCATCCCTGGGGATACTCGTGGGACACAGAGATGTGGCACTGAGGGACATGGTCAGTGGGCATGGCAGGGTGGGGATCTCAGAGGCCATTTCTAACCTTAACGATTCTCTGATCACGTACCTTGCAGAGGGGTAATTAACACTGAAGGCTCTCCTGCTCATGCACCAGATGGGTCCTCGGGTGGATGGTACCAGAAAGAGGTGAGGTACAGATTGCCATCTCCATGCTGCCTTTGCTCCTGCGCTCTGCCCATTACAGCACAGGGCTGAAAGCCAGCTCCATCAGCCCCAACAAGCCCTGCAGCTCCCACTCCATGCTTCCAGCCCCCTAGGAGAGCAGCAGGTCTCCTACCTGGGCTTCACCAGACCAAAGCTCCCAACAGTAATAGCATCAGCTCCATATAAAGCATGATTACAATGAGCTGCAATTAAGGAGATTTATCACAGCTGGCTGGGCTCCAGGAGCACCTGGACTGGCCTTGGGTATCAGGAGCCCCGAGAAAGGGTTCTGCAGCCATAAGGGGACATCTGTGACAGAAGCAGCAGCAGCAGCAGCAGCATCAGCATCCCTCCTGCCAACAGGGGAGCACCTGGGGGCAGAGCCAGCAGTGTGAGGTGAGCACTCAGAGCCACGCAGTGCCCAACTGAGAAGCATCTGTACATCCTTCCCATCATCAGGTCGTTCTGTGCCTTGTTACGAAGCCAACGAGACCTAGGGGAGAAGGAGAAATAAAATGCCAAACGCACAGTGCTGCTGAACGCATTACATACTGAGGCTTCAGAAAACTGATGCCAGGAAGAAGATTAATGGAGCAGAGCTGCAAAAATAGGAAAGAAAATGAAAACCGGCTGAGAACAGGGCTGGTAAAATGCTGTGCTGCTGCCAAAGGGCCTGCTCCCTGATAGCAGGGTCACAGCCACAGGCTGGGTGCTGCTGTTAATGGAGGGTGCTCGACCCTCACGTCTTGCTGATGTTCTGGGCAGCCTGCAGCATCAATCTCATTAACAGCATTAAATTAGGACAAATGAAAGATGTTTTTCCCCTTACTGGAGTCCAAAAAAAAAAAAAAAAAAAGAATGCAAGAGACAAAGTGGCTTCGAAGGGGATGGGGGATCTCTCCAGGAGCAGAACAAAAGCTGTCTGTGTACAAACTGCTCCCACCACCTCCTGCAGCTGATGAGGGGTCAGCTGTGAAAACTGCTGCCAGGGGTGGCTTTGTGGGTTTGCTTTAGGAGCCTTCTGAGCACTGCTCCCTTTTGCTGAGCGTGGTGTCGATGGATGCTGAGGACTTTTTGCAAAGGAATGCTGGTGGGTGCAGCGGGACTGCAAGAAGCGTGCATGGGTGTGCAAGGCGGAGCGGTGCAGCAGTCGTCGTGCTGAGCTCTCTGTTAGCAAACAGGAATCTGGGACCTGCTGTCGGCGCTCGCTGCACCCCTCTGCATGCAGCCAGCCCGGCTCGTCAATGTGCTAAAGTCATTACGGAGGGGATTGTGGGAAATATTGGTTTTTCATTACAGCTGACTTCACTCGATCTGCTGGTGATGGAGAACGAGCTCCCTGCATCACTGCAGTGTCTGGCTGTAGGATGGGTGCGTGGCAGCCCTGGTTCATCCCTTCCAGCGTGGGATATTCGTTGGTTCTGTGATCCTCCATCAGCAGCCACCTGCACTGTGCTGCTGCTCTCTGCTGCAGGGGCTCAGGGCTGCGCCGCTGCTTCTGATCTGCAGGTTTTGCAAAACTGCTTTGTCCTGGTGCTGCTTTCAGGCCATGCACCCTTCTCACCACAGCCAGCAGGCTTTTGTAACCACACCAATGCAGTGGTGGTGCAAATCGTTGCATGAGTGCAGGTGGCTACTCTGCTCCTAGCTCACAAACCCTGCTTGCATTGCTTCTGGTAATGATCAGCAAAATAAAAACCTGATTTTTCTCCTGAGCCAAGGAGCCCAGAAAATGCTGAGGCACTTCAGCAACAAGAAGCGTTGGGGCAGCTCCAGCATTCCTCCTTGAAGCCAGAAATACAAATTGTAGTGAAGCAGCAGGACTGTGAGTCCGGGCACTGCAGTCCATCACCAGGCAGGGGTCTGGGGTTGAAGCAGAGCACCCCAAGTTCTGCAGGGTGCACTGTGAGCTGACAGCTCAGTGCAAGCTGTCTGAAGTGGTGTCTCCTTAAAGCACACATTTAAGGACAGACCTCCTGCTGCTGGGGATGGGGCCAAGCCCCTGGCTGCCACCCAGCTCCCTCTGGCCAGCGCCTGTTCTGGCTCCTTATGCCGCATTTTCACCCAGGGCAGTGCCAAACCACTCCTCCATGATGGGGACAACACAGCCTGGGAGAGCCTCTGTCCCAGCTTTGGGGGGGTCAGCAGGGCTGGGTTGGGCATGGGAGTGATGCCAGCATGGGTCAGTGCCACTTGTCATCGCCTCACTGCCAGCAAGCTTTGTGCTGGGGTGGTCAGGACCCGAGCTGTGACGTTAGAGCCCAACTCCCTCCTATCTGGACATGAACCAGAGCTAAGCCCTACATGAGGAGCAGAGCTGCAGCTGCTCCGGGTAAGTG
Source organism: Lagopus leucura (assembly GCF_019238085.1). NCBI lineage: Eukaryota > Metazoa > Chordata > Aves > Galliformes > Phasianidae > Lagopus > Lagopus leucura. The sequence continues at coordinate 12,926 of NW_024963264.1, read as the reverse complement.
TAATCCCAGGAGTAATTAATATGGTGGGACGATCAATGAGAACCTGCAGGGAGGGGTGTGGGGATGGGTGCATCCTGCTGCAGCTCCACTGTTGTGGTTGGGCAAAACACATTGGCTGCAGAGCAGCACCATGCCCAGCCCAATGCCCTTCTATTCTCCTCTCCTCATGGGGTTTTTTCCAAAGTTTCCCCTTTTCTGCAGCTTAGGATGGATCCAGGTTCCCACGTGAACCCCAGTCTCGGCCCCCATTGCATCCCTATGGGAGCAACAGCATCCATCCCACGCAGCCAGCATGTCCCAGCACTGTGCCAGCCCCACAGTGGGGTGCACAGAGCCCTCAGCAGAACATCGCTGCCCTGCAGCACAGCACTGCATCCTCAGCCGCTATCGACAGCGATTTCACAGCGCTTGCTTTCCTAATTGTCTCCCTGATCTGTTTTCTAATCTGAGATGTCTTAACACAAACAATTACAGCCGAGTAACTGATTAATCATTCAAATGAAATTAAAATTGAGTAAGTGTTTTAATATATTTAGATAATGCACATGTGCAACAGAAAAAAAAACAAAACCAAAACAACAGAGCGATGCTTATCTGCAATTGTCACTTAGAATGGATGAGTTCCAATTATTTGTGTGGGAGAAAACAGAGGTATAAAGATCAGAATCCAAATTATTGTGTAAACTGTTGACATATTCTGAGCACTGTTATTTAAATGCCACTAAACAGATATTTAAATGAGGATGAATAATTGCATCAATAATTCATTGGCAGCTTTGAAGGAAGCTTTTGCTGATGTTGGATGGTGGGAAGGGGCAGCGTGGCTCCAGAGCTTTTTGCATTGAGGCAGAGGGAGCTTCTACAAAACCCTTGCTTTTTGCAGGCCCAGAGGCTTGCATGGAATCCCAACCTGCCCCAAAACATCTGCATGAATCCAAACTCCTATATCCAGATGTACACCAGCTCATTGCCTGCTGCCATGCTGGGACTGACCCAGCAGAAAACCCCAGGGGTGATGCATCCCTTACCTGCAAATTGGTTTCTAATCCGGGTGCCTTTCAAAACGCAGCCATTGAAAAGAAAAGCAAGGCCACTCGTGCTTATGGCACGTTATCCAATGGGGCGAGGGAACGAGGTTTGCTAAGCACTGGTTCTTTAAATAACACACCCTCTCGCAGCGGCATGTGGCAAGGAGTAACCCAACACAGCCTCCCGCAACGAGATACAGCATCAGACATTTAAAAGGAATAGCTTTGATGCTGACTGTCAGCGAAAAATGCAGACAGCAAGTGCATGCCTTCAGCTGCTGCCATGCGAGGAACAGCAAGAGCCCCGTCCCAACGTCCTGCTGAGCACGGAGGGCCTCCCAATGGGTGAAAAGGAGGTGAGACACATAGCAGAGCAGTGGGGATCTCCCCGGCTTGGAGACAGAGAAAAGCAGGAGGATGCAGCAGGCATTGCTCAGCAGCTCCGTCATGGCAGCACTGTGTGCTCTTTGCTGTCTGGGAGCCGGGGAGGAGCTGCTCGTTATTAAGCAATAGTTGGGAAACCGTCATCTACTGTTTCAATTCTGTTAGGCAACACTTCCTGAGGTATAAAGAGCCACAGTGCTGTGCAGTGCTTCTTGGCTGCTGCCCTGAATATCTCTGAGCATTCTGGGCTCTGTGTGCACCTCTGCGTGTGGGGATGGGCCAGCAGTGACTGTGAGCTGTCAGCATCAGGTAACAGATAAGAGCCAGGTTCAAATGTAGACACACAGTCCCGACCTCCCCTCCCAGCTGAGCACCACAGCACCCACCCACAGCAGCCCACACCTCCTGGCCTGGCACAGCAGCTCTTCACAGCTCTGGAACCACCTTGGGTGCACCTGTATATCAGTAGGGGACACCGAGTGGGGTGAACACCAACCTGAGTGCGATGCAGGTGACCCAGTGCAGCAAGCCTTTGGGTTTGGAGGGCTGCATCCATGCTAGTGCCTGGTGCTGTGCTGGATGTGCACTGCTCAGCGCAGCTGAGCTCAGAATATGATTGTCAGCCTCTGTAATTTTCCAGTGACAGCTCGAAAAGAAACAGCTGAGCCACGGAGCTCCAGCTCCACATGCCATCTATTTCTACTGTCAGCTCCGGAGAGATCTTAATTATAATGGCTTTTGGTGCTCATTCCTTTCTAATGCTGTAACAGAGAGATGATTGCAGCCGTAAACGAGCGATCAGGCTATTCCCTGCTGGGCAGTAACGCTGGTTGTCAGGCTGGGGAGGGATGGCGCGCACCAAACTGCTCCCCAGCTTCAGTTCACTTTGCACACTCGCTATAAAAATGAATTTGACTCACTCGTGGCTGCGAGTTACAGGGAGCGAAGAGGTAATGGCACCAGGAAGAGGGAAGGAGCAGGAGGTTTATTTGGCTGCACCGTCTGGAAGCAGCAAGGAGCAGTTGTGCATTGGCTCTATGTAGGGCTGGTGAGACTGGCTCCGAGTCCTGGCCCAGCAACAGAATGGGCTGCAGCCCCAGCAGAGCTTCCCCCCTCAGGGATTGGTGTGCAGGAGAGGACGTGCACCATCACAGAGGCATCAGAGGCTGCAGCCCAGACTTCCCTAATGCCTGCAGATAGGAAAGTCTCCAGACGTTTGCATCTTATCTTAAAAGGAGTTTCATGTGCAATAGTGGATGTGGTTGCCCTGGGAAGCGCTGCACCTCCACACTGAGGACCCACTCAGCTCACATGGTTTATTTAGCTCTGTGCATCCTCCCCATGCACAGGACCCACTCCCAAAGGAGCACAGTACGGATGAGGACGTGTTCTCCTTTTGCTCCATCCACCCATTCCCAGTGCAGCCATGCAGGAAGAAGAGCAGTCACCTCACAGGGCCGACCCAGAGAGGCAAAGCACTGAGCCCTTGGGCACAGCACACATCCTCGGCCTGACTCATTGCCAGGTTTATTGCCTTTGCAGGAAGGCTGCTATCTGAGCCATAAAATGATTTGCAGAATCTTCAAAAGCTTATAAAGGCAGTGATTGATACGCTCATCTGCTGGGCACTTCCTGTCTTTAAAAGTCTGGCTTGTAATCAGAGCATCTCAAAATAAAAAGAAAGAAAAAGCCATGTAAACACTCTGCTCGATGTTTTCACAGCTTTCTGCTGGCACCGTTGGGCTCTGCTCCTTCCTGGAGCCATGGGCCTGCCTGGTTAACTCGTGAGTATCCAGAGGGACAGCTGTTGCCCAGGCCCAGCTGTGCACCACAGGCTGTTTCTATTTGCTCCTACTCCTGTACCACCCGTATGCAGCCCTCCGACTCCTGCTCCTCCTTTTGCTCCCCCTCTCCTCCTCTACTTGTGGGTCATATCCCATATTCCCATCCCTGTGTTTGCTGGGCACTCCATGCTCCACATCACCCACATGTTGGTGCAGCAAACCCCACAGCACGACGATGGGCCACCCCACAGCGATGCTCCCAGTGCATCCCAGTAAGGATGGGGAGGGGGCACTGCTTTGCTCTTTGCTGGAGCGAGTTCACAGATGAAAAGCAAGCAGAGAAGACCTCTCGTGGGCCATGGGTGGCAGAGCAAGCTGGCTGCGCTACGGCTATTTATGCCTCAGGGCTGCCACAGATTTATATCTTTGTCATTATGCATTGTAAAGAGAAGAAAAAAAAAAAAGGAAAAGGCAAACGCTTGTCCCTTTCTGAAGTCACAAAGTCAGAGGATCGCTGACTCAAGCACCAAAAGTCCCCGAGCAGCGCTGCCGTGCAGATTTAGAATCAGCCCCAGCCAACCTACCAGAATAATTATTTCTCCTCTCTGCTGTGCTATTTAAAGTGCGACGAGGTACAAAGGCACTGCGTGATGTGCAGAAGAGTTATGCTCTCACACGGCGAGGTGCTGTGCAGGTAAATCAGCCCAGCCCTGCTCCCCCGAGGCCGTGGGTTGCTTCAGCACTGCAGCAGGGATGGTGCAAAGCCATTGGAGTGGCCGTGCGTGAGCAGGCAGCCCCCAGGGCCAGCATCTCCCCTGCACCACCCCAGCATCCTTCCCTCTGTATCCCTCCCTTGCATTAAAGTGAAGCAGGGGTGGGATTCTGCTTAAAAAAGAAAAAGAGTGCTCAAATCCCACCCCATCCCGTTGTTCTGCTGTTGTTGTTTTGGTCCTACAATATTTTATGGCTCATTGTTGGCTTTCTCGTCTTCTTATAATTCATAAAAGCGGCCCTGCTCGCCATGCTTGGCTTCACCTCAAGTTCAGTAAATTGAGGTATTTAATTAAACACAGCAATTTATCGGCTCTCAGCCCAGTTCATAAGAAACTCACGCATCATTTGAGCAGGATTTTCATATACTTCACTTGGAAAAAGTACAGAGACAGCTTTAGCAGCACAAAATACAGATTTTTGGCAACACGAAAAACCACTTTTCCTCCTCCACAAGCACTTTGCTGCCCCCCACCAATGCCTGCCAGCCGCCCCATGCATCCAGAGTAAAACCTACACTTGGCCTGGGTTACTCAACAAGATCAAAGATGTTTTGTGACGCACCAGCAGAAATCCTTGGGAACAGAGCTGGGGTCACCCAGAAGGTGTTCCAGAACCACAGAGATGTGGCACTCAGGGGCATGGTCAGTGGGATGATGGGGAAGGGCTTTTCCAGCCTTAGGGATTCTATTCTCTGACCGTGTCCACCACGATGGCCCTGGGGAGCACGTTTCACTCACATGAATAGCGTTTGTTGGAGATTGAACGCTGCTCGAGATTCTCACCTTGCGGCAGAAGCTGCATGAAGAACAGGACTTGGTTTTCTGCCACGTCATTCAGGTTCCCAGGACCACGTTGTGCTGTGCACAGAGCAAATGTGAGGCATTTATTACCCACACAGCTTCAGCTGAGCCACGAAAACCAAAGAGGAGGAACGTGACTTTCCAGCATCACAGGACAACCAGCACCTGCACTGCTCCAGCCAAGCCTGAAATGCAAAAGGGAAAAACATGCAAATATCCCACAGGTTCTACAGCTTGCTTTGAGTGACAATAATGCCATCTAAGAAATACATTCATTGGCAGCATAGGGCCTGTCCCAGCACCTTGGCTCTGCGTTTGCCGTGCGGACTCTCGGACGGCTCCATGAGCAGTGCAGGCAGCTGCGCCCGCGGAGAAGTCGTGGAAACAAAGGCAGCAAAATGAAATTTGCTTTGAAATTCTGCCTTGGGTCTTCAGGAAAAGAAACCAAACAGAAAAAACAAAACAGATGTGTGGCGTTTTTTTATTCTTTTTCTCATGGAGGCGAGCTGCCCCCCATTCACTAAAGCAGGTGAAGGCAGCAAAGCCCGGAGCTTTGTGAGCCCCTGGTTCCCAGTGCTGAGAGCTCAGTGCTGTGTGGGTCTGACGGAGAGATCTGAGGAACCCAAGGCTTCTTGCTCACATTGCCACGCACTTCAGAAAGAGATCTGAGCAATAACACAACAACAACATGTGCAACTACTTAGAAGTCAATTAATATCAGAGGAAGTACCCTTGTTGAATCCAGCAGAAAGAATGATGGTTACATTTCCGGAATAATGGCTGAAATTTGCCATTGTGTGTCATCAGGAATCATTTAAAATAGTTTTGATCTCAGCTCTTTCTGTCGGGGCTCTAATGAATTAACAGATGACAGATTTCCGTAATGAAAGGCTGTGTTTTAAAGACAAGCCGACATTGTTTTTCCTGTACTACTCGTATAATTTGGGATGTTTAAAAATAATTACAGCACAAGATGAATACCTTACAAGGTTTCAGATATTTCGCACACGCTGAGCCTTCCTCCTGCGCAGGTTTTAGGGGCTGCACCCGATCAACATCCAAGTTCCAACGTCCAACTTCTGACGTTCAACTTCTGACACCCAGCTTCCAATATCCAATATCCAACATCTGACTTCCAACACCCAACTTCAAATACCAACACACAACTTCCAACACCCAACATCCAACTTCCAATATCCAACATCCAGCATCTGACTTCCAACACCCAACACCCAACTTTCAACATCCAACACCCAGCATCTGACTTCCAACACCCAAGTTCCAACTTTCAACATCCAACATCCAAAATCTGACTTCCAACACCGAACTTTCAACATCCAACAACACCCAAAATCCGACTTCCAACACCCAACTTTCAATATCTAACATTCAAAATCCGACTTCCAACACCCAACTTTCAACATCCAACACCCAGCATCTGACTTCCAACATCCGACTACCAACTGACATCCTCACGGCCCAAGTACCACCATCCAAAGCTCCAGCAAGAAGGAAAGAGTCCCTGCTGCCCCACAGCTCTACAAGCCCTACAAGCCCCCACAGAGCCCATGAGGGGGGTGCAGACGGCAATGACCGGTGCAGCAACGTCCTCCGCACTGCTCTCCTCATTAGCTTGGTGCTGGATCACATTTTTGTGCAGTGCAAAGGGACCACAAAGGCATATTATATTCAATGTTAAGTAAACAAACTTTTGAAATGGACTTTTATTGATTCCATACGGCCATCTGGCTTGGAGGAAAAAGCCCCCTCCCTCTTCCCCCTCCCTGTGAAAATATTCGAAGGCTGGGGGCTGGCAGCGGCTCAGTGTGGCTGCAAACCACCTAGTTTCCTCTGTGGTTAACAACACAGGAAAACGTCGAGCTCTCAGATAAATGTTGGAGGCTTATTTGGTTCACCCATCTGGTAGCCAGCCTGTTCTGCGAAAATTAAAGATATACATATGCAAATATTCACAGTCTGCTTCCAAGATCTAAAGAATTTTTATGATGTAACCACAAAAAGAGGTTATTTAATGTTGACAATATGTAGCAGAGCAAAGCACTATAATGCTGCATATGGTAATGTAACTTATGAAAATGAAGCCGCAGTGCCCTTACAGAGTAATGAAAAGCAGATTTCACCTTGAAGACTATTTGAGCTGTTTAGCTTGTAATGACTTGAAAAAAAAAACCCAAAAACATTGGTGTGAAAATACAACTTGCCACACAGCCACACGAGCCCCAGGCTGTGCGTGGCAGCATCTTGCTGCGGGTGTCCTCTGTCAAGCAGCCCCAAAGGCAACCTGCCCGCGGGTCCCTGCTGCCCTGTGCCAACAGGGGACGTGCCATGTGTCCCCATCGTGGTCCCTGGGGTGACCCGTTCTCCCCTGCAGGGCTGGGGGCATTTGCAGGCAGGTAGGGCACGGACCTGGTGCTGATATGGATGTTGTGTTCCCCCTTTGGTCACCGGTGTGGTGGATGGAGAAGGGGACAACACAACACCACAGCACACCATGGGATGCTCCAGCTCACTGCTGGCCATCCACTGCCCCATGGGAGCTGCTTGTGGAGGATACCATAGGATTACAGAATGCTATAGTCCTAGAGCCACTGAATGGTAGGGTTGGAAGGGCCCTCAGTGCTCATCCAGTTCCAACCTGCTGCCATGGAGGGATCGAGCGTGCTGCCCAGGGCCCCATCCAGCCTGGCCTTGGGCACCATTTCTCTGTTCCAGTGCTTCACTGCCCTCTCAGTGGAGAATTTCTCCTTCCTTTTGCACCAAACCTCTCCCATTGCCCATCAGAAATGCCATCCAGGCTGTGGACACGCTCCAGCCAACAGCACAGCCCTGGTGCAAAAGCAGCTTCTGGTGCAAACGCTGCTCCTGCTGACGTTAATTACGTCCTCTTGCTGTAACAAGCACCTTTGTATATTATGCAAGCTCTTTGCCTGTCATCAATGGCCTCAGAGAAAGAGAAAGATGTTTGAATTAACAAAATATTACTGTGATCTTCTCCCTGACAGTATGGAAGCAATAATATTTAGTGAGTAACTGAGTTTCCTTTAATAATTTAGTAGACTGTAAAAACCTTGATCATTCCACTGACACCGAGAACAAAATTGTCAAGCTTTGTGCATTCTAAACTGAGATAAAAATGCAAGCAGATTCCATAAGAGAAAAAAAAAAAGTTTAAAATTGCATTTCAAAAAGCTAATTAAAAACCCAGCCCTCATGCAAGAAGGAGGGCAGGGAGAGCGATCTGTAAAGCAGCCCAGGCCACTGCTGCCTGGTGTGTGTGCTTTGATGCTCAGCCCTGCATGGAGCCCTGCATCCAGCCCTAGCAGCACGGGCCAGCAGGGGCAAGGAAGCTTTGTAGGGAAGGTCACCCCTATGTAGAGCTCATGCCTGAGCTTATTGCCAGCAATTATCTGCAACAACCCTCCCTGAGTGCCGTGCTGGTGTCACCTGCTGTCCATTGCTTTTCCAGTCCTCTTGCCCTTCCCTTGAAGGCTGTGGATACAGACTCCCCAAAGCAGGACGTGGAGGCTCTCGGTACCACCCGACACCCAGCCTGTGCCCTTGGACAGAGCAGGAGGAGGGATGAGAAGCTCTGAGGTGTGATGAGACCCGTGGCACAGCAGCACCCGAGGGCTTCTTGGAGGCGTTTCTGAACGGTGGGGCGGCCTTGGGGTTCTCAGAGGTCTTTCCAGCCTTCATGACTCTGCAGCTGTGTGACTGCTCAGCCCCAGCTCGGGGGTCCCAACACCCCCCAGCGCGCTGATTTCCTCACTTCGGCTGTTGTCATTGGGCTTCTCCCGGGAGCTCCCCGCCATCCAGGCGAATAATTGGACACGCCGCGTTTTGGGCCAACACAGTTGGATGCCACAGATCATCCCTGCTCGGGCTCAGCGAGGCGGAGCGGCACGGACATGGAAAGCCATTTCCCAGAGAGGGCACTGCCGGGGAGCTCGAGGAAGGAAGGCTGGGAGAGACGAGAAAGCAGAGAACCATCAGCTTCCCTGACAAGGCCAGAACTATTAAAGGAGCACTTAGAGCCCTTAACATAAAAATGCATCAAAGAGGAAAACCAGATGAGAACAGATCCATTTGCCTTGGAGAAATGCTGCTCTCTGATATGCTGCCTTCCCGGCTGTGGCTGCGGATGGAAATGCCTTCGGGCAGCAGAGCTGTTTTGTCTAACACGGTATTTGCAGAGGGCATTTTAAAGGGAAGCCTCTCCAGAGAGACTCCCAGCCCTCAATAGCTGCTTCTCACCTCGTTGTCATGCAGAGCAAAAAGGCCCCAAATCCACAGTGATGAAAGTGAGATTCCCTTTTAGATAAACACGTAATATCAATGACAAAAGGATGAACCGAAACGACATCAATGCTCAGAGCATCAAAGAGCTCAGCGCTGGGCTCCAGCCCTGCTCCGGCGTCCCGAGGTTCAGCAGCACCATACCTGCGTGCTGTTCCCCCGGGCGGCGTCACGTCTTCGTGGAACAGAAGCGTGGAATCATTAAGGCTGGAAAAAGACCTCGGAGTTCCCCACCCCACCCCACCTTGCCCTCTGCCCACATCCCTCAGTGCCACAACCCCGCAGTTCTGGGGGACTCCCAGGGATGGGACCCCCCCACACACAGACTTCCTGGGCAGCTGTACAGCACAGCACTGCTCTTATGGAGAGGAAACATTTCCTAATATCCAACCTGACCGCTCCCCTTCGCACCTCGAACCCATCACCTCTTGTCCTGTCAGCATCACTGCAGGAGGTTGCACTCACGGAGATGCCAGTGTGGGAAGGATGCTGCAGTGCTCCCCATGAGGGGACAGGGGTGAGCACAGCCCCACTCACTTGGTGTCAGAGCACCAGGGTTGTACATCCTACAAGTGCCTATTCCATCCCATAAAGAAACCCTGATCTGTACCATTCTGCTACAGGAAGCACACACACGCATCCCCCCTTGTGCTCCCAAGCCCAAGGCAACACGCATTTGGTCCCCCCGACATTCAAACCCACCTCTGTTTATTCCTCACCATAAAAGCGTGCAGCCGAGGGAGCACGGACACAGCAGAACATCTGGGACTCATCTCAGCCCCTTTGTTGAGCAGTGAGTCAACAGAAGGTGTGATGAGAGCCAGATGTTCGGCTGCAGCCATATATCATAAGTGGAGTGGATTACAATAAGGGGACAAATAAAGAGGAAAGCCTGGGAGAATATGTAGAGCCCCCAGAGGGCTTTAAAACTGATTTTAAAAACCCATTTCCCCAGATTCAGAAGGAATTTTATAGAGTAGAACCAACATAACGCATGATGTTTGTTGCAAGGCCAGGCGACATCGAGCCGGGGCTTCAGGCAGGAATGAACCCCCCCCCAGGTTTCCTGGAAGGAGGAAAATTTATCAGCACCCAGCATCCAATCCCAGCACCCAGTGCCCAACACCTGGCACCCAGCACCCAGCACCAGGCATCCAACCCTGAATCACAGAATGGTTTTGCCCCCATGCCTGAGCTGCAGGGGGTCAGGGGGGGTTATGTCCCCCCTTCCCTCCCTTCCCCAAGGCAGGAGAACGCACGTGGTTAAGGAGATAGATGGAATTGTGTTTACAGCTCGAACCCACTCTTCCCTGTGTCTCATCCAAGAGCTCATTTCAAACAGAACAGAGCATCACCCCAGGATGATGTTTTCCTGTCGCTACATGAACACTACGGCTTCATCAAACCACCAGTAGGGAGGAGATGCAGCATAGGAGAGGGATGTTCTGCTGAAAGCAGGAGCTGACAGCTCAGGGATGGACTCCTGCCCCCAGAGCTCCCTCCTGCCTCCCACAGGCTGTGTCAGCAGCAGCAGAGCAGCATTACAGCGCTGCAGGTTTGCTTTTTTCCTCTGTGCTGCATGGTTGCTCAACGCACCAGGACTGAAAATCCACATTCTGGTGTGCTGCCACAGCCTCGGGTGGATATTCCTCCCCATGGAGGGGCTGGCTGAGAGACCGCAGCAGGGCTCAGCAGCTCAGCCCTTTGGTGAGGGTTTGCTCAATGCACCTCCAGCCCTACGAGCAGCACTCACATCCCAGCTCAAGGCGACGTGCTACATCGTAGCAGGCACAAAGCAAAACAAAAAGGAAAGAAGAAGCAAAGCCCTGCAACAGGAGGCAGAACGGGGGAGGTTGGAACTCAAAGTTCAGGAGCCGGTTTGTGAAATGACCCAAAGCAGCACTCACTCTGGCTGCCACTCTCCTTTTCACACAACCTGCACACCAGGCAGAAGCCCCCAGGACAAGGCCTGCCCCTCTTTGGAGCCGCTCCTCTGCCACGCAGCCCCAAACTGCCACATTTCTCACCCCATTTCATCAGGCTCCCTGCCCCACGTCAGCCCTGCCAGCGCTCCATCCCACCACGACGGACCGCAGCCCAAAGGATGGACGGCGCTGCTCTGCACCCATTGGGATGACTTGGCTTCCCTGCCCCAGCAGGTGTGTCAGCACACAGCATTCTGCTCGAGGGCAGGATGCAACCTGCAGCCCAGCAGACACCCATGGGTGCCCATGCAGCCCCACGAGGCACCGCCGAGAGCCGCCCGCCCCGCAGCGCCTGACGCCGGTTGGTTTTCATGCTTAATGAGCTAAAAGGCTGGGATCGCTTTTAAGCCTTAAATTGTCTCAGCCCCTTTTTATCTTTAAAAACACAACAAGCAATTTCCAAGGGTAGTTTTGCTTTCTTTTTTTTTTTTTCATTTTATTTAAAAGTTTCTTCTAATGATTCCTGGTAGCTATTATGTTGGAAACAAGGCGCTTTCAAAGGCTGTTGGGATACATTAAATGGTTCATTTTTCAGTCTCCGCTCCTTTTGTTTTTGATCTCCATTCAGATTGATTAAAGACACTGACTGCTCACTTTTGATTAAATCCTAAATCATAACTGGCTTGCAAAACAACTGTGAAAGCTGACATTTATGAAGTTCAGTAAACTAGTTGTAAGAACAGGAGTGCGAGATGGAAAAAAATCATAAAACTCCCTTCCAAACAAACACGGGTTGACAGCAAACAGATGGTCAGAGGCTCTTACTTGTAAACTGGAAAAATTAAGATTTGGCAGATTCTGCTAAAAAATAGTTACTAAACATCTTAAAGTTTTCCCCTTCATATCCTGGTGTTGCTCTGGGCATCGGTTCAATATTTTCATAGGCTACTGCGCGGAAAAGGTTCTGAATACATGAAAGCAGCTGGCATAAAAGGGCTCAGAAATACCGGCTAAGATTTATAGGAAGCGGGGCTGCCAGCATCCCAAAGATGCAGTATTTAAAGCCCGGCACCTCAGCCCACCAATAAATCACTGTAACTTAACAGCACAGCTCTGGTTTCATCTCCAAAGGTGCAAGAGAAGTGGGTAAATGGAACCTTGGTCGATTTTTCCATTCTTGTTGACTTACCCTGTGATAATGTTAAGCTAATGTTTTAGGGCTAGGCACAGCCAGGCAGGATTAAAGCTCCCAGTGTGGTTTCCAGGGGGGGGATTTGGGCAGAGAGCTGAAGGCACCTCCTTTTGGAGCCGGGAGGGAGGGGAGCGTGGGGACCACATGGATGTGCCATGAGCGATAGCTGAGCTATCCCTGCTGCCCTCCCAGTGATGGAGGAGGGCAAGAGCTCCAACCCATCCCGCGTTGGTTTATTGGTGTGAATTAGACCTGTTTGTGGGTTTGGCTGCTGCTACGGCACATAGCACTGCTTGACAGGGAGCAGAGCTTACAAATCCCCGTGCACACCTCCAGAAGCCCAGGACCCCACTGTGCCCCCCCTCCCTGCACCATGTAACTGCTGGAACGCATTCTGAGCTGCCACACTTCCCTCTCTGCACTCCTCGTGGCTGCAATCCTCACGTAATGCCTCAGGCTCAGACTCAGGGGGCTCCCTGTGCCCCCCAAACCCACACTGCCCCAGCTCTGCAGCAGTTTCCCCATAGCACAGGACCTGACCCCCCCCCCCCCCGTGCAGCAGCCACTTCTCCAGGCTGAGCAGCTGAATTGCTCTGTGTTGGGAGCGGCATCAATAGGGCCTTGTCTGCAACCTGAATTACTGGCCTGCAAACAATCATTGCTGAGCCAGCATCCAAGTCTCGGCCCTTCTCTCCTCTCCCCCCCCCCCCCCCCCCCCCCCC
>NW_024963263.1:0-12249 GCF_019238085.1 Lagopus leucura | reverse complement strand
GGGGAGCTGGAGCCCCGTTGTTTCTCACTGATTTTCCACAGCCCAAAAGGAGGCAGCACAGCCCTGGCAGTCCCCAGGAGGTGGGGGCGAAGAAAGGAAAAAGGGGCTGGGGTTTCAAGTCAAGCCTGCCCCCAACAAGCACAGGAAGGCCACGTTCAGTAGGAACGGCTTTATTTACCTCTGACAATAAGAACGCAGCAATTAAAATAAATTATAACGAGACAAACGCAGCCCTGTGACCATATGTGCAATGAGGGTCTGAGCCCCTCCGCGTCACCGCAGGGCCACGGGGAGGCCGTAGGCCACAGGGGCGGCCCCGATGAGGTGCTGGAGGCGGGGGGCACGGCGGGCCTCGGCCACGTAGCGGAGGAGGGGGACCCCGGGGCCAGGAGCCCCCAGCCAGGCCCGCAGCAAGGCTTCGGCGTAGCGGTCGATGTCGCGGTCGGTGACGTCCCACAGGTTGCCCAAGACGAGGGGGCTGCAGGGAGCACAGGGTCAGGAGGCAGCTGGGTGCCTGCCCCCCTCCGACCCCAAAAGAGGGGAGAAAAGGAGCTGAAAACGTCTCGCCTCAACGCAGCACCGTGAGCGCTTGGTGCTGCTGCCATGGGTAAGGCAGAGCAGAGGTGGAGAAGAGTGTTACGGCCAATTATAAACCACCCCGCAGAACACAAATTTAGGGGAAAAGGAGATCGAAACAGAGCTGGGGGTTGAGCTAACCCCAAGATCTCCTGCCATGCACCATCATGCACAAAACGGTGTAACAGGGGATGATTGAGTTAAAAATCACCCTTCCTTGGGCTGCTCGTGAGCCAAGATGGGGAGAAACCAGGAAGAAAACAGGTTGAGGCAGTGATGAGATCTCCCAGCAACAGGATGGGCAAAACAACGAGGAACTGGGAAAGACCGAGCTATTGCTAATGGGGCCATTCCTCCTCCATCTCTCTGCGAGATGAGAAGAAAACGTCTGTGAGTTGTGATAACAGCAAAGAAAAAATGCTCATGGGTAAAGATCTAAGATGATCTCCTAGTGCTTAATGCCTCGGGCATTAAGAATTGGGGAGGATTATTGCCAATTAAAAGAATCTCTCTCCTTCCTCTACCTGTGACCTAAAATAAGGAGATGCACTGAACTGGAAACACGTGGGTTGAGATAACGGGGAGATCTGGTGGCTTAGCATCACAGCAAAACTAAATGGCACTGGGGCAGATGGAGCTGCTGCCACCGGGGCTCCCTGCTACTCACCAGCCGGCCATGATGTACTTGAGCACAATGCCTGCACCCTCCAGGCTGCCGCGCACGGCGAGAGCAGCGCTGCTGCAGCCGAAGAGCAGAGCGACAGCGCGGCACTGCAGCTGGGCGATGGTCTGCCCGTCCATCAGGCGGGCGCCTGCTCCATGCCCTGCGTAGCTGTGAGGGAACAGAGCGGGCTGAGCGAGGTGCAGTGACACCCAACCAACCCCCAGCTCCGTCCCAATGTAGACTTGAGGCACCCAAGCCCACCCTCCGGCACCCCCAGCACTCACATGTACAGATCGTGCTCCAGCAGCGCTGCCTGCATCTGCTCCTGGCTGGGGACTGATCCTGTCACCCCTCTCCAGCCTGGTTCACTGTGAGACAGGAGATGAGAAAGGTAGGAATGCGGACATTTCCCCCCCCTCCCTTTCCCTGCAACCTGCTCCTCTCACCTCTCGAACCAGCTGCGGAAACGCTCCTCAGTGCTCGAGAGGTTGTTCTGAGGGTTGAGGATGTAGAAGGTCCTGCTGGGGTCGATGCCGCGGCACAGCACAGAGTCTGCCTGCTGCTCCAAGGAAGGAGAGGAGCGACAACAAGGAGGGAGGAAAGAGAAATCAGCCTCAGCCCAGAACTGGGGGCGCTGAGCCGCACGCAGAACTGGGTTCCCCCCCCCCTTACCCTCTGTGTCAGGGCGTAGCTGAGGAGGAAGCGCAGGGATGGGAGCCGGGTGACAGGCAGGTCCCTCAAGCACGCCATGCTCTCCCAGGGCAGCTTCTGCAGGTGCTGCAGGAGAAGGAGGAAGAGGAAGGTGAGAGCAACGCAGCAAACAGCAGAGCCACGTGAGCAGCAGCAGCACTGGGATCTCACCTTATCCAGTACCAGGATGACGGAACCGCCAGGCTCCCCTGTGCCATTTTTCTGCTTGTCCAGAGCCTCCTGCAAGAGGAGCTGGGCTCTGCTGGGCTGAGCTGGGCACAGCCCCACGGCCAGGGCTCGAACATCAGCAGGGCTGAGGAGGGCAGCGGCGTTCAGCACCGCCTGCAGCAGGGGACAGGCATGAGAGGGGATGGAAGCCCATCTTCCATCCCAACCCTGAACCCAGGCAGCTCCGTACCTTCAGCAGGGTCGGATCTTTGCCCCACCAGCCACACTGCTGCAGCTGAGCACATAAACGGGCAGCTTCCTCAGCCAGCAGGGGATCCTGGGCTGCAGGGAGCAGCGCTGCCTTCCAGCAGCCCAGCACCTGCGTTTCCAGAGTCTCAATGAGGTTCTGCAAGAGAACACAAGGAGTCACGGGCAGTCTGAGCCCCCCAGGGGTGCGGGCATGGGGTGCATTTTGCCTTTTGATGCTCAGAGGGCTGAAGCAGCCTTCCTACAAAGAAATGCTAAGGGAGACAGGTTTGCTCAGCCTGGAGAAGGCTCCAGGGAAACCTCGCTGCAACCTTTCAGTATTTAATGGGAGATTATAAACTGGAGAACAGCTTATATTGCAAATAAATGGCCGTAGAACAAGGGAGAGTCTCTTTAAACTGAAAGAGTGGAGATTTAGGTTGGATGTGAGGAGGAAATTCTGTACCCAGAGGGCAGTGAAGCCCCAGCACTACAGCCCAGGGCAGCGTGGTGCTCAGGGCCATGGGTGGGATCCTGGGCAACCAGACCCAATGGGTGGCAACCTGCCCTCTGCAGGGGCTGGGTGGGCATTAAGGTCTCCTCCAACCCAACCATACTGTGATTTTATGATTCTGCCTGCCTTCATCCTCTGGTCCAGCTTGAAACGGCACAGCCACCATTCCCGCTTGTCAGTGTAGCTGCTGGCATCCTTCTGCTCCCTCTGGATGGAGTCAAAGTCGCTCAGCACTGAGCTCAGTGGGGTCTAGAAGAGGAAAGGAGCTGCGATGTCACCCCTGGGCTCATCCCCACCGCTTCACACCCAGCCCTTCCCTCACCTTGGTGAGTGCAGTTGGGATGCGGACAGTGATGGGAGCGCTGCTCCTCTCCAACCGCGTCAGCAGCAGTGTGTCCCCCACGGAGGCGGGCTGGATGCTCACCAGGGTCAACACACACACAGTCACCCCTGAAAAAGACACCCACAGACCTTCAGCTCAACCCTGAGGGTTTCAGGCACCAGGCAGCACCCTCTGGGGCTCCGTTTGGTTCAGTCCTCACCAGTTGGGATCTGCTGCAGCTGCTCGCTGAAGCCGCTGCGCTCTTGGGGCCCCAGACCTCTGGGGCTGAAGATGAAGAGGTCCTGGAGCTCTCTGAGGTGGTGGTGGTGCGAAGCAGCATCCTTGTCCTGCAGGGTCAGCCCTTGGAGCTGCTCAGCCACGTCTGCTGCCGATTTCTTCTCCTTACTGCAAAGGCAATCGGAGAGGAACGTCAACCCCAAACCACCCATTTGCTGAGCCCCTTCCCAGCGATGCTCTGGGGATGATGGCAGGGAGTTTTGGGACCTACTGAAGCTTCCTGTGGACGATGCTGAGCAGCTGATGGCGTGTGGTGACAGAGACAGACTCAGCCAGCAGGTAGGCAGTGGTGATGGGGTCCTGATCACCCGTGGCCAGAGCCAGGAGCTGGCAGAGCTGGCTGTACAGCGTGCCAGGGGGGCAGTGGCTGATGCAGCTGAAGGCAGATTTCAGGAACCCGCAGGCTGTGTCCAGCGAGGAGTTGTCTGCAAAGGACAGAGCAGCAAATCTGGGATCAGGCAGCAAGCCCCGTGGCGACCCTGGCATTCCCTGTGCTGTGTGCATAGAATTTCAGTTGGAAAAAACCTCTGAAGTCATTAAGTCTGACTGTTAACCCAACGCTGACAAGCCCACCACTGCTCCACGTCCCTAAGTACCTCCAGCTGCACATCATAACAGTCTGCAGGGATGGAGACTCAACTTTTCCAGGCAGCTCACAACAATCCTCTCCTGTTTTCCTCCTGCATGGCAGCTTTGCTGACACACCACCCCCCCTCACAGCTCACCCACACCTCCCTGCTCCCAAAGCAGCCCCACATTCGCTCACCATCCACGGTTGGCAGCGCTTTGTGCAGGGCGCTGAGGCACAGGGGCTCCGTGCTGCCCAGCCTCTGCTGTGCCAGGACCTCTCCACCAACCTCCTGCCTGCATTGGATTCTGTCTGTGGGATAAAACAGAGCCGCTTGTTCCTCTTGCTGGGGCCAGCAGGGACAACGTGCAGCTTGGGGTGCTGCAAAGGCTCCCAGGAATCCCATTCCCTTTCCCAAACTCACCCTCAGCTCCATCCTCAGAGGCTCGGAGCAGCTCCAAGCTGACGTCAAGCTGTTCCTCCACCTTTTCCTCCTCTTCAATGGCTCTCAGCAGCTCCCGTTCCTCGTCCCCTTTCCAGCTCGCAGCCCTGCGTGCCGCCCGCTCCTTTTTCTCTGTGCCCCCAACTCTGCGTCCCCGCCGGGGCCGAGTGCTGCTCCCACAGCCTCTGCCCACAGAGGAGCTCAGCTGGGAGCCCCCCACCTCCATGGGCTGGGGGAGCAGAGCTCTCTGTTTGCAGCACACCGACTGCGGCGTCTTGCAGCTGGGAACGGGTGCTTTGCTGGCGATGGGGCTCAGCACCGATTTGAGACCCTCAGTGTCACCAATGTCATCGCTGAACGTCACCTGCAAGAGGGGGACAAGGAGGTGGCAGGGCTGCACCTGAGGCTACCCGGCCTCCTCCTGCCCCACTTACCGGCAGCCGGGATCTGGTTTTCCCACGGGCTTTGGGTGCTTTCAGGAGCTGTGATTTGCTGAGCGGCGGCGAGGCCTCACTGAACACGGT
Source organism: Lagopus leucura (assembly GCF_019238085.1). NCBI lineage: Eukaryota > Metazoa > Chordata > Aves > Galliformes > Phasianidae > Lagopus > Lagopus leucura. The sequence continues at coordinate 7,238 of NW_024963263.1, read as the reverse complement.
GAAGGGAGCCCTGGGGCGCAGGGGCATCGCAGCCCCCCGGCTGCACGCCTTGGCTGCAGGACAGGACGACTTCTGGCGTGGGGTGCAGGGCGCCGCCGCCGGCCAGATCACAATGGGAGGCACCTCGCTGTCCGAGTCACCCAAAGCGAAGACATCATCGGTGCCCGCGTGCTTGGCTTTCTGGCTCTTCTTCCCTCTGGGTTTACGTGCAGGGGATGCCACAGAGCCCCGTGCTTTGCTGCGGGGCCGGGCGTTGGGGTGCGGGGTGCAGGACGTTGGCACAGTCTGACCAACAGCAGCAGGCAGCTCCGCGTCAGAATCGCTCACGAGAAAGGCATCGTTGCTATCTGCCACCGAGGGGGGCTTCGCTCCCTGGGACATCTTGGCTTTGAGCACAGGGGATGCCGTGGTTGCCGCTTTGTTTTTAAGCCTCTTTAGTTGAGCTTTGTCCATCTTAGGCGCAGCCACTGCTGCTTTGGGCTCGGTGGGACTCAGCAGGGCTGGCTGCCAAGCCCAAGCAGAGGCGAAGACGGCATCCATAGAGCCTCCATGCTCAGCAGCCAAGCGGCAAACAGCAGCTGTGGCTTTGGCGAGCAGCAGGCTGGCCCTAGAGACCCCCAGGCTGGGCAGGTGGGCGCTGCAGGATGCCAGAAAGGACAGACCGGCTTTCAGGTGCTCCTGCAGCTTCTCCTCGGGCCAGGGACCAGCCAGGCTGTGAAGGGCCAGCGTGGCGTAGCCGGTGGCCACCAAATCATCTAACAGCTTCGGTGCAGGCGCCTGGTGACCGTTGCCCAGCTTGTCCTGCAGTAGGACAGCAAAGCGAGGGCCCACGGTGCCGCAGCGCTGCAGGGTGGCCTGGATCAGCCCCAGCCCTTCGGCTGCGCTGCCGGCCGCCAGCTCACCCCGCGCACAGCAGAGCAGCCAGCGGAGGCAGAGGGATGACAGGGTCAGGTCGGAGCAGAGGCAGCAGGGGCAGGCAGCGGGGTGGGCGAGGAAGGCAAGCCTCCTCTTCCTTTTGGGTTTCAGCTGCGGCGAGGAGCTGAGATCATCTGCTTTCTCCAGGCCGCTCACCATGGCCACGAACTCCAGCGCGGGGCCCTTCAGAAAGCCCTCATCTTCCCCAGGGAGCTCAGAGCCCTCATCCTGCTGCTTCCTGCTCTCTGGTTTGCCCTTCCTGGGCAAGATCTTCAGGGGGCCTCGCTGCTTCTCATCAGCCTCGAACTCTGCAGAAGTGATGGTGCTTTGAAAAGCTCCTCCAGCAGCCCCCTATCCACCTAAGCCCCAGAAGCAGCCCCCCTTCTCTTCACCCAAGCCCAGAGCGGGGACTCACCGGTGCCAGACTCCAGGAGGAACAGAGCCTGCTGCAGGTTCCAGTGGCTCAGCTCCAGCTCGCTCTGCTGCAGCTCCAGCTGAGCCTTCAGCACCAGGAAAGAAACGCACCTACGGGGAGAAAAACAGCCCTCAGAGCCCCGAAAAGCCACAGCTCAACTCCCAGTGCTGTTCAGTTTGAACTGGCAAGCTGAACTCCTGGGATAACGTGCCCCAGGACAAACATCACAGGAGCTGCTTGCTCCAGATCCAACTGAGCAGGGGCCAAGCCCTCACCAAAGGATATCCCTCCCCAGGGACAGGGCTGCCCGCATCCACAGTCACTCACCATCGGATTGCCTGCAGTTTCACAGCCAGCTTGATGGCCTCCAAGCAGAAGGCTTTGGCTTTGCACATCACCTCCACCCTGCTGAGGAGGACCACCAGGCGCTCTGAGCAGCTCAGCACATCAGCCAGCACTTGCCACTTCTGCAGCACGTTGTCCCCTGACAGGAAAGACGCACTGGTGACAAAGCTGCTCCTCCCAGGGAGGCAGAAGGAGCACGGGTGTCCTTCCAGCTGTTCTGTGGCCCACGCCACCCCTTTGCTCACCACAATCCATGAACTGGATGTCTGCTGTCGACTTGTGGGAGCCCAGCACGTTGCTGCCCATCAGGAGGAGGATGATGCTGCGTAACAACTTGTGGGCTTCACTCAGAGCTGTCTCGGGCGTCTTCCATCCTGCATGAGAACCGCTGTGGGCACCGGCACCAATTACCTGGCACAAAACCCAGCTCTCCCTTCCCAATCCCAGGAGGGGTATGGGGGAACCTCTGAGCTCTGTGTTTGCCTTGGGTTTTGCCCATGGCGCGGGGAAGGTTTCCAGCACCTCAGAGGCTCACCCTGTGCAAAGATGTGCTGCCTGAACTCTGGCGAGAGGTGGGTGGGTGGCAGGCTCAGGTAAGTGGCGGTCAGCTGCAGCACTTGTGCTTGGAGCATGTACCAGACCTTGGCAGTCTTTTGCAGAGCTGGGTTCTGCAGCACCTCCAGCAAGAGGGCAGTGCCATCTTCGATCTACAGGAGACAGTGGAGGGAGAAAGTCACTATTTGTGGTCCAGGGAGCCTCCGTGGCTCAGGTGGGCTTCAGTCAGCAGCAAGAGGATCGACTGCCAGACAGAACTGCCGGGGTCTCCTCCTGCCTCCCAGCACCACAGACAAAATAAAAGGGCTTTCAGGGAGACTCACGCGGTGGCTGGCGCAGTACAGCTGGCTGCGGAGCACGAGGCAGGTCTGCTGCAGCAGCAGGTAGGAGTCGCTGTCCCTGTCAGCTCTCTGCAAGCAAGTCTCTGTCTCTTCCAGGAAGAGCTGGAAGCCAAGGGGTCAGTATGAAGGCTGGGGCTGCGGGACCGGTCCCCAGCTGCCCTCCCCTCCCTCTCCTCCCCATGGTGCTTGCCTGGGCATAGCTGGGGCACTCCAGCTGGAGAAGCAGTTTGGTGACCTGGCAGAGAGCGCTGGCTGTGCCCAAGTCATCCCCAAGTGCGCTGCACAGGCCTCGCACCAGCAGGTAGCACTCCATGGCCTGCAGGGGCTGGAGGCAAGAAAAACCCACGGTACGATCAGGGACAACACTGCTGTGCTGCTGACATTTTGCCTCCGCAGCCCCAGCAGCATTACCTCGTCCATCAGCCTGTAGAGAGCTGCTGTAACATGAAGAGAGGCAATGGTCTGCTCCAGGCTGCGCACGGCTGGGATGCTCTGAGATGCCAACAGCTGCTTCCATAGGGCCAAGGCATCGTCCAGGCTCTTGGACTGAGCTGAGGGCGCAGAACGGGGCTGAGCAGCTTCCTCACAGCACAAAGCCTCCACCAGCACCATCAGTGCGTGCAGGAGGAAGGCACTTCCAGCAGTGCCACCACCTCCCCGAGGGCCCTTCCCTGCTCTGCCATGGAGCACCGCCTGGCACGCTCCTCCCCTGCCCACATCTACCCCACCGCCTCCCTTCCTCAGGGGTTAACCTCACTCCCAGCCCAAATCCAGGCACCCCAGGGGAGCCCCTTCTTACAGGGTGAGCGACCCAAACCCGCTGCGCTCTCACCCAGCTCAGTCACCAGGTTGAAGGAGATGCCAGCGTTCAGGAACGCGTCCTCCTGCAGCCTGCTTTCGTAGTTGAGGTCGTTGGGTTCAAAGTCTTCCAGGTTCTTCTGTCCCAGAGCTTTGACTCTCTGCTCCCTCGCTATGCCCTGCAGCAGGTTACAGGCAGCAGTGATGCAGGTTAAAGGGGCACTGCAAAACACGGGGACACATTTGGGCAGCCACGGGCGCCCCCACGCACCTCCTCCAGCTTGGACTCCAGTGTGCAGATGTAGAGCCAAAGCAGAGCCTGCGCCCGGTCATCGAGGAGCTGCTGCTGGTTCTCAGCACTCCTGGGCACTGAGTCTAACAGCCGCAGAGCTTCATGGACGGAGTCCAACGCAGAGCTGCCAGAGATGGGAGCTGAAACACGGCCTTCTGCCCCCGGAACGCATTGTAAAAAGAAAAGACACCCAACACCCAAACCACCCCCAAAACGGCAAACACCGGGGCAGCACTACTCCAATCCCTTACTACTCCGACCCCCTTCAATCCCACCGAGGTCCCTCCGAAGCTCCCAAGGGGTTTTGCAGGGATGCAGGACGGAGCCCAGCCCTCACACCCGTGGCACCCACCAGTCAGTCTGCTGGGCGTAGTTGTGGTAGCACAAGACCTGGGCCAGCTCCACCAAAGCGGCGGCGCGCTCGTGCAGGCGCCCGCTGTCCTCCGAGCAGATCTCCAGCAGGTCGCAGAGCGCACCGTAGCGTTCCTGCCCCGTGTCAGCACGGATGCTCTTGTAAGCCCTCAGCTCAGCAAAGAGCACGGCCACCAAGGTGTCTGTGTCCAGGTGGTGAGCAGACAGTTCTTCCTTCAGGGTTCTGGTGGAAACAGGGCTGCGTTGGGACGTGGTGCATTGCTCCACGGCACCATTTTAACCACAGAATCGCAGCACGGTTTGAGCTGGAAAGGACCTCAAAGCCAAACCTCCTTACAGCCCCAGTTTTAACACTGAAAGGAGCCTTCGGGTCTCCTTAGAGCCTCCCCCATGCTGCACAGCCTCAGCTCCTTCAGCATTTAAAAGCATGGGAAGTGCAGCTCCTCACCTCAGCTGCAAATCCTCTGCTCCCTGCTTCACGCTGTCTGTTTTCACCCGGGCCCAGAGGCCGATGGGCTCCGCCAGCAGCTCCCTGATGCGGCCCTGCAGCGACGTCAGCCACTGCACGCAGGATGCCAGCGCACTCTCCAGCCGGCCCAGCTTTCGGTAGCTTTCCACCTGCAGCCTGAAGCATCTGTGCAGCTGCAGGGAGAGCACAGAGATGCTTCAGCACCCTGCGTGCCCGCCAAGCCCTGCAGCTGCTCCCCTTCCTTGGAACAGCAGTTGGTCCGCAGCCTCTCCTCCACTCCTATGGCACCAGGTTGCAGCTCAAACCCTTCGACGTGAAGCTGCTCACCTTTTCAGGGGGTATCTCTGGAAATCCAAAGGCATCGATTTTCTTCAGCCTCTTGCAGAAGAGCTCAGAGATGGAGCTGGCTTCCTTGTGAAGGTTCTGGCTGTAGAAGATGTACGCCAGCTTAAACGTGCATGATGCTGTTGAGGGGAAAAAAAAAAATGAATACTGAAGATGCGTTGGGAAGGGATTACCCCACTCGCTCCTCTCCCAGCAGCAGCCCAGCCCCTCGGCCACATGTGCTGGGAGGCAGAGGGATCCTTCTCCCTTGGTGCTCCCCAGACCACAAGCAGGAGGAAGATGCTGAGCTGTGTGCGACCACGTTTGCCCCAACCCGATGCCAGGGAAGCAGGCTTGGTGCTATGAGGATGCTGACCGGTAACGTCGAGGTACTTGGCTTGCTCCCCCTGGGGAAGTCCCTCCAGAGCCTCCAGCAGCTGCATCACGGTGTCCTGGCAGCCTGATGTCAGCTGCTCCTGCCCTGACCACCCAGCCACCTGCGAGGGATGCAGTCAGAGCTGTGAGGTTCCACGGAGAGCCTCTTGGGGACCGCAGGCACATCCCCGGGCAGCTCCAGCAGCCCATGAGCCCCATTAGATGCTGTCCCCACCACCTGCAGTACCTGGCAGGAGCGGAAGGTGTCACAGGCCATGGTGGTGAAGAGCTGGAGGCTGTGGTACAGCAGCTGCTTCAGCACAAGTTGCTGCTTCAAGCCATCAGGAGGAACCTGAGGGAGAAAGGAGAAAATCAACTGCATGGCCACAGCAGCAGCAAAACCGGTGGGGACAGGAACATCACTGCCAGGAGTGCAAGGCTCGCAATGCCTCCAGTGGTCCTAATTAACAGGACAGCCCTCATTAACCCCCCAAAGCCTCACCACGTCCAGCAGCAGGCTGAGGACACGGCAGTGGCCCTGCACAAAGGCGCAGAGCTGGAGCACGTCCTCCCGAGGCAGCGGCTGCTGCTGGCTGCTCCTGGCACGCTCAGCGAGGGACGCGGTGACGAACTGGCAGCCCTCAGCCAGCACCCTGAGGAAGCGCCCCGACGCCTTCGCTGCACCACCCAGCGCCGCCGCCGCCTGCGCCAGGGCCGGCCCTGCTGAGCCCCCGTTCTTGGCCAGCACCCGGCTCAGCCGCACGCCGCCCTCCAGCAGGGCCAGGGCCTGGCCGAACACCTCGGAGCCCCCCAGGAATCCTCGCGCGTCCCTCAGTGCCGCCTCAGCCTCCCCGTAGCAGCCGTTCTTGCAGAGCTGCCGGCACTGCTCCAACGTCAGCTCCAAGAAGCAAAGGGCCTGGGGCAGAGCGAGCGGCCGCGTCGCATCCTCACGCAGGGAGTTCAGGACACCCCGCAGCTCCTGGGCAAAGCAAGCTGAGGATGGAGCGTGGTGGGCTTTGGAGAGAGCGGCGGCCGCCAGCGCCTGCCGGGCGGTCTGCGAGGTGAAGAAGGGCGGCTCCAGGGGCAGCAGGGCCCCCTCCTCATCCTCCAGCAGCAGCAGGAAGCGCAGGGCCTGCAGGCGATCCCCCAGCGTCCCCGCTGCGTTCCACAGTGTGCAGAAGCCGCTGTGGGCGACAGCACCGAAGTCGGCAGACAGCACACGGCGCTGCCGGTGAGCGCAGAGCTGAGCGTGGAGGAGCTCCGCCGCCCGCCTGCGGGCATCACGGTGGCCGCGGGCAGCCGCGTTCTTCAGCAGGTGGAAGAGGATCTTCTCCAGGTAGAGAGGGGCTGGTGGGGCGGTGGAGGCGGTGACGAAGCCCCTGCAAGCCGCCTGGGCCAACGCCAGCACTTTGTTGGTGTGCGTGAGGCTGCAGCTGGGCTCTGCCAGGCGCTGCACGCAGGCCCGCAGGATGCGGTCGCACACCACGCTCTGCACGCTGCCCGGCACAGCTGTGCTGCTCGAGAGGCATTGCTGCACAGGGAGTGGAAAAAGAGCGTTGGTGTCCAACCAGGGATCGCTCAGCAAAGAGGTGTGACCCCCCCCACCTCCCCTCAGCTCACCGACAGCTCTGTGAGCAGCTCCTCTGTGCCCTCCGGGCTGGCGGTGAGGGACATAAAGTCGGCGCTTTTGAGGCGCTTCATGGCGGCGCTGGGGTTGCAGAGGTGGGGTGAGGTGGGCTGGAAGGGGGGCACAGATGCCCCACTGTGTGCAGTCTGCCCCACCTGAGCTCCCATTTCCCCCCAAATCGAGGGCAGCTCCCCACCCCCTCAGTGCTAAGTGTCTCCCTGAGCCCCGGTGTCCCCTCCCTCCCACCCCCCAACAGCTCACAACAACCCCACTCCCCACCCCCCAGAGCTCCCAAAGCTCCACGCTCTCCTCAAATGCTCACAGCCCATCCCCCCCAAAGGGCCCTCAGGTGTCAGACTTCCCTTTCCCCCCCAAAAAAACCCATTTCTTAGGGCGCACGCATCCCCCTC
>NW_024963262.1:42764-45000 GCF_019238085.1 Lagopus leucura | reverse complement strand
CCCTGCGCTGAGCTCAACGGGGGCCGCGCGGGGGCCCCCCCGGTAAACATCGGCGCGGCGGGGCCGTACCTGAGCGCGGTGCCGTGCGGGGCGCTGAGCGGGGCCGGGGCGGAGCGCGGAGAGGAGAGGAGCGGAGCGGGGCCGAGCGGGGCGCACGGCAGCGGCGGCGGCGGCGGCCGACGGCTCCTCCAGGCTCCTCCCCCGGCCCCGCCGCGCCGCCCGCCCGCTCCGCCGCGGCCGCAGCCCCCTCCGCCGGCCGCAGCCGCTCCCTGCAGCCCCGCCGCGCCTCTGCGCGCTCCTTGCGCGTTCTTTGCGCCTTCTCTGCGCGCTGCCCCTGCGCGCTCTTTACGCGCTCCCACCGCTCCCCCGGGCCCCGACGGATGGGGGATGGGAGCCCACGGGGGGCGGGGAGCAGAGAAGGGGCGGCGGGTGAGGGGACGGGGACGGAGGTCGAGGGGGACGGGGACGGTGCCCGCGGGGCGCTGCGCCGCGCGGAGGTCGGGGCGCCGGCCGTGGGGACGTCAGGCGGGGAGCGGTGGCGGCGAATGGGGCAGCGCGCGAGCGGGGCTGGGGACGGCGCCCACCCAGATCGGGGACGGCGAAGAAAGACGGCGGGGGACGGAGGCCCAGCGATGGCGCCGTGGTGGGATGGGGACGGCGGCCACAGGGAGCCGGGGACGGTGCCGCGGGGATGGGGGACTGCCCACGGCTGGGGAAGGCGCCCGTGGAGACGGAGCGACAGTGCGGGCGGGCGGGGGACGCTGCCCAGGTGTAATGCGGGAGCTGCGCCCGCTGTGCCAACCCCCCAAAGACCCGTCGTGTCCCCGGGCAGATCCGGCCTTGCCCCACAACGCAGGGTCTGGGGTCACACGGGCCCTATGGGGGTCATCGGGGACGGAGCCGAGGGGCACCAAACCTGCAGCCCGCGACCCTCCCGTCCCACCCCACTTCTTTCCCAGCGGCCCCCGCGCTCTGCCCCCACCCCCTCCCGGACTACATTTCCCATAGTGCTCAGGTTTAAAGGGCCGCTGTCATGGCGGGGTGTCCCCACCCCCCTTCCCCAACGCAGAGGGTCCCCGCTGGATGGGGCACCCAGGGGATGGGAACACCGGTGGGGCAGGGACAACGAAGCTCACGGCAGCCCCCGGGGGTTGCGGGTACTCGGGGAGGGAGGGGGAAGGTAGGGTGGCTCTTGAGCCACACGGGCACCCAGAGGATGGGGACGTGAAGGGGACAGAGGGGCACCCAGAGGATGGCGGCACCCGAGGGCTGGTGGCACCGATGGCACAGTGGTACCCAAGGGACAGCAGTGCCCGGGGATGGGGTCCCTTTGGCACAGCCACAAATAGATTCTCCCATTCCCACCCCAGCACTGTTCCCTGTGGTGCTGCCCACAGCTCCACGTCCCTCTGATCCCCACGGTCCCCAGCACCCCATGTCCTCTCTCCCCACGGCCACCCTGGTCCCCATAGCTCTGGGTCCCCACTCGGTCCCCATGGTCCTCGTGTCTCCCCTGGTTCACGCAGTCCCCATGACCCCATGACCCCTCCTTGTTCCCACAGCCCTGTGTGCCCCCCGCTCCCTCCCATTCCCCCCTGCCCCCCTCCCTCCCTGCGGCTGGACCGCCAGCGTGGCAGGGAGGGGTGTCGGTGCCCCCAGCCCCGCCGTGCCGTGCTGTACACTTTATCCTCGGCAAACACAGCGCACCCACAGCCCCCCCGCCACCGCCGTCTGTCTGCGATAAGGCTGGGGCCGGGCTGAGCCACTGCCCCCCACCCTGGGGGAGAGATGGGGAAACTGAGGCAGGAGTGGGGGCCGCCTGCGTCCCCCCCGTGGAGTGCTCCCGGCTCTGTCCATCCTCATCCCTTATCCCTGCATCATCCCCCATGTGGGACAGGGACCCTGCAGGATGTGGGGGGGGCACAAGCAGCCCGTCCCTGCAGCCCCCGGCCGCCCCGATGTGGGGGTAATGCTGGACCTGGTGTCCCCACGGGGACGTCCTTGTGACGCTTCACAACCCATGAAACAGCAGAACGGGGGGAAGGGGAGCAGCACAGGGGTTGGGGTGGTGGGGTCACCTCCCCCTCAGTGCCTCCCCCCCCTCCTCAGCCTGCTGGGAACGTCCCCAGCCCCTTCCGGCCCCCCCGGCTGCAGGCAGCTGTGCGCGGCGCCCTGCCAAGCGCCGAGCCGGGCCTGGGCCCCGGCGCCTTCCCCAGCACGGGGGGGGGGGGGGGGG
>NW_024963262.1:0-42664 GCF_019238085.1 Lagopus leucura | reverse complement strand
GGGGGGGGGGGGGGGGGTCTCACCGTACCTCCTGCTCCCACAAGGCCTACAGCCCCATGAAGCCTACGCTGCCGCTCAGCCCCCCGGCACTGCAGCCTGCAGTGTCCGGTTCCCCCTCGGCAGCTGCGGGACCCCCCCCAGCCCCGTGCCCAGCACAGGAAATCCGTCCTCATGAATAGGGCCCCCCCCGGCCCCGCGGGCCCCTCGCCGGCTGGGCCGCAGCTCACCCGCTAATCCCGGCTGCGGCCATGGGGGATTTGCGGCCGCCCGCGCGCCCCGGCCCCATGAATGATTAACACGGGAATTAAGGGGCCGCGGAGACCCCCAAGCACAGCGGGGGGGGGGGGGGGGGGGGGGGGGGGGGGGGGGGCCGGCCCGCCCAAGGGGCGGGGGGGGGGGGGGGGCACCGCCCCGGGGGGGGCTTCGCACCGTGCTGGGATTTGGGGCCATGTGGCGGCAGATTGGAGGTGCTGCCCCCCCCCGGTTTGCAGCCCCCCGCCCGCTCCCCATCTGTTGGTTGCCATGGCGATGGTGGCGGGAATCCTGCTGGGATTTTGCCTGCATATCTGTGAGCCCACACGCGTGTGACTGCAGAGACATGCGTGTGCATCCGTGTACAAGCACACAGCCAGGCGTGCTCACACCCATCTGCGTGCACACCTGCACGGGGGTGCACAGCCGGTTTTGTACATCCATACCTGCACACCCCTGTGTTTGCACACCGTGTGCACACTCACACCTTTGCATGCTGTGCTTGCACACGCACAAGCTTGCACATCTGCAGTCTCACTCGCTCAGATTCTGCACACTCCATGTTTGCATAGCCTTGTATTTGCACGCCGTGCATGTGCACCCATTTGCATGCAGTGTTTCCGCGCTCTAAAATTCCACATTTGCCATCAGTGGCATTTGCTGTCTGTTTGCACACCCCCATGTTTGCACAGCTCCACATCTGCACACCCTATATGTGCGTCCTTGTTCATTTGCACACACACTGCTCAAAAATGCAAGCTTCTGTTTGCAATCTCATTTGCAGTTTGCAGTCTCCGGTGTTCGCACATCCCCACATTTGCACCTCCATGCACTTGCACACAGTGTTTGCCCACCGTGAGCTTCCACGTTTGCCACCCATTTCGCACCAACTCATTTTGCACACCCCCACGTTCGCACACCCCGCGCGTTTCTCCGCACCCCCCACCATGCCCCGTGAACTACATCTCCCAGCAAGCCCCGCGCCTCCCCGCCGTCCAATCAGCGCGCGGCTTGCTGGCGGGTGCCAACATGGCGGTGCCCAGGCGCTGAGCGAGCGGAGCCGGCGGGTGAGGAGCTCTGCGGACGAGGCCTGAGGGCCGGGAGCGGAGCCGAGAGAACGGGGAGCGATCTCCCGGCTCCGGCCCTCGCTGTGCGCCCCGAGGCCCGTCCCCGAGGCCTCTCCGTTCCCACAGAGCGGAGCCATGAAGGTGGTGAACTTGAAGCAGGCCATCCTGCAGGCCTGGAAGGAGCGCTGGAGCGACTACCAGTGGGCCATCAACATGAAGCGCTTCTTCCCCCGCGGAGCCACCTGGGACATCCTCAACCTGGCAGGTCCGGGGGCGGGGGGGGGCCGCAGCCTCTGGGGCGTGCCTTGGTGGTGTGCCTCCGTTGCCCCCGAGGACACCATTGGGTGTGTGTGGCCTGGGGGTGGGACCCCATCCTCGTGCTGGGCCGTGTTGGAGGCACTGCTCCAGGCCCCCAGGGCTGCTTCCTGCTCCCATTTGTGAGCTTTTCTTTCCCCGGCCCCATTCAAGGCCGTTTGTCAGCAGCCCAGCCAAGCTCTGTGCCCGCCGCGTTACGCGGTTTAAAGATTTGCCAGCCTTTATGGCAATTATAGAAACATGCTGCTGGGTTTTGTGTTTTCTTTTTCCCTGCGCAGGCAGCGTTGTGTTTGCAAGCCCGGGATATACAAACACAAAGTGCTGCTGGAGGCTCACAGTGGGGCATTTAAAGGGAAAAAGCACCTCTGTGCTTCTCACTCCCTAAGCTCACTCCACGGTGGCCTTTCCCACCTATTTTGACTCACCCACAAGTATAATTGTTACTGGGTTCCGGCTTATGATGCTGAGCTAACAGTTTCTGTAGCAGCGGATTTCTCCTGGTCGCCTCTCAGTGCATCCACCAAGGAAAGGCTTGTCAGCCCAGGGCTCAGCTTGGTGAGGATGGAGCTGGGTCCCTTTGCTGCAGGATGCGGGGCAGGTGGTGGGCAGCCGTCGCATCCAGAGCACCTCTCCAAGCCGTCCCCCTCAGCTCATCCTCCCCCCAACTCGTGCCTTTCGGATTTCAAACACAAAGGAGGAAAACCTGGCACGAGCCACCCGGATCACGGCACTGCCCAGCAAATTGATGCTGACGTGCCTGCAGTGGGTAACAGCGTGTGGCTGGCTCGTGTTGACGCTCCCTGATTAGATGGGAGGGGAAGGCTGCCGTCAGCCTTCTGTCCTCGTGCTGAGATGCATTTGGCCGCGGTCGCAGCCTTCTGCCGGGCTCTGAGGTGTCTCCCGCAGCCGGGATCTGCCGACGGCTGCTGCTCTGTGCTGGCTGCAGGGAGCTGGCCTGCCCCTCTTGCATCTGGGTGCCCTGACCTACTTACAGCCAGTGCCACAGCCCGGGGCCTGATTCTGGGAGGTGGTTCCTGCACTCTGCGCTAGTTCAAATGGTCAATTAAAGGCTTGACTGAGCAGATAGGGCGGGCAGAGCCCCTCCAGCCTCCCTGGCCGGCTGCCAGCAGCAGGGAGTGCCAGACGCACAGGAACCGTCCTGACCGAGAGCGGCCGTGTGCCCGCAGTCCGGCCCCAGGTACCAGAGCAGAAATGGCAGGCTGGTGGATGCCTGAGCCTCTGGGCAGGAGGTGGGAGGAAGGGGAGGATGCTTGGAGAGCAGCAGGTGCAGTTTCAGGCCCAGGGTGAGGTGAATGAGCAGGAGGCTGCCGGTACTGCAACCTTTTGCTGTTGAGGAGTAGAAACGTTGGGGTTTGGGTTGATTTCAGGGAAGCATTGTGCGGAGCTGTCGGACTTGGCGCCAGTTGTCTTTGCCATCTTGCCTGTGGGTGAGAGCAGAAACAAGGGCACTGCGTGTCCCCACGCTGTGTGCTGCCTGCCACAGGTGCCTCTCTTTGCTTGCAGAGGCTCTGCTCGAGCAGGCGATGATCGGGCCGTCGCCGAACCCACTCATCTTGTCCTACCTGAAGTACGCTATCAGCTCCCAGGTAATGGCTTTCCCTGCACTGTGCCCCACATTGCAGTGCTGCTGGGTGTCGCCTCGCGGCCCCAATTAGCAAACCAAGAGCCCAGGGTGCAGAGCTGACAAGCAGACACCCCAATGTCTGCACCTTGCAGGCGTCGTGCTCGGCTCAGACGGGGTGGGGGGCTCAGCGTGCGCCCGGGGTGGGGTTGTTTCTGTAAATTGCCTCTGCCTGCTGCACGCCGGGTGGAAATCCTCATCCTTTGAGAGCTTCTGCTCTGCCTGGCAGCTCCGTGCTTCCTTCCTGCAGCATTTGATGCTGTCTAAAGTTTGTGCGAAGCAAATTGGCGGTCACCTAAAAACGTCTGTTTGGATTTGTGCCGGGTCAGCGCCCGGCTGCAGTGACAGGCCGTGGGGCCGTGCCCTGACCTTGCTGCCCCTCGGCCGCGAGCACCGCGCTCGCAGGCAGCTCCCACTGCTCTTTTCCAACAACACTGTTTTGGTTTTGTGTTTTGTTTGTAGATGGTGTCTTATTCCACAGTGCTGATGGCCATCAGCAAGGTACGGCTCCGACAGCTGCTGGCTGAGGCTTTTCTCTTTACCTGCGATCCGCGTATCCGTTTCCCATCCCACGGCTCTCACCAAATATAGGTCAAGTGTAAAATGACATCCTGTGCTGAGTCAGCAGCGGGCAGACGGCACGGCGCAGGGCACGAGCCCGCTGGGGACACCCACCAGCAGCTCCCACTCTGCTTTGGGCACGGTCCCACGTGCTGCAGGCGTGGAAACTGCATCCCTGCACCCCGTGGGGCCTGGCAGGCTCCTGCTCTGCCTCCCCCCACGCTGCCAGCACCCGGAGCCGTGCCGTGAGCACACTGAGCCCCTTGGTAGGCTCGGCCCCTCAGCGGGGTGGCAGAGCTGGCGTAGGGCCGTGCTCGCCTTCGCTGCCCATTGTGGTGAGGCTGGTGGAGAAGCGCTGACCTTGACAGCCGCGGTTTCCTCCTTCAGAGCAGCGTGGGCTCAGTGCAGGCCCGCAGGCCAGCTCCCGCTCAGTGGGGTGGCCCCATCTGCTCGGCTGAGCAGGCGGTGGCAGCACTGCTGCCGTCCCTGTGGCCGGTCGAGCTGTCGGTGTTCGCTGCCAGCCCCACCGAGCTGGAGGTGGGGACGTGGGCTGGCGCCGAGCCGCCGTCGTGTCAGCGCAGCCCGTGAGGAGCGGGGGGGGCTGCAAACGGAGCTCCAACCCCCGCTGCATCTCAGAGGGGCCGCTCAGAAACGCGGCCTCAGCCCCACTGCCGTGGCCTCTTGGCTTCCCGCTGCCCTGGGAGGGCGCGACCCAGCTGAGGGACAGCCCTGACCCAGTTCTGTTCATCTGACTGCTGGGTGGCTGCCGGGGCGAGTGCCCCACGGTTGTTTTTTGGAGCTTGGCAGCCCTTGTTTGAAATCCTTCTTTGTTCTGCTGTAGTTTGATGACTTCTCCCGGGATCTGTGCGTGCAGTCGCTGCTGGAGATCATGGACATGTTTTGCGACCGCCTCAGGTACGATGCAGCCCTTCCGCAGCCTGCAGCTCCCACAGGCTCTGGCACTCACCCCGTTGTGTGGTCCCTGCTCAGGCAGAGGGAGGCCGTTCCCCATCCCAGCTTTCGTCCTGAGCTGCTCTAGGCTGAGATGTCAGCATGGGCAGAGCAGGGGGAGCCTGGAACCCCACCGGCTTTGTGGGAAGCTGTGAGAACCCCACCTGTTTTGGGCTATGACCTTCTCCACGATACTGCTGCTCAGCTCGGGTTGGTGTAAGCCCCAAAACCTGAGGGCTTCTGTTCCCTCTACGTTTTATTTCTCTTGTGCGGCCTCTGTGGCTTCCCAAGGCTCTGGCTGCACATCCCTGGCTGCCAGTGCTCGTGGTTCTGCCTGCGCTGCCCCAGGCGCTTCATGCAGCTGCCTTGTTTTGCTCCATGCTCTTCCGCTGGTGTCGCAGGACCCAGGGGAGACAATTCAGGCCACAAAAACTTTTATAGAAAGCTGAGAAATCTTCCTGTTAACCCCTGACAGCCTCTGCTGGGAGGCTGCTGCGAAGAGGCAGGCGGTGTGGGTGAATGGGAGGATAAACAGGGCTAAAGGTAGCAGCTCTTCAATTACACGGAGCGAAGCAGCAGCAATGAATGTGCATCAGTCGCAGATGTTGACAGGGAGCTGTTGCTGGCCAACTGCAGAGCTGGTGACTTAATCCAGTTCCTGCCTAATCTGATCCTCCGCTTAATTTGATCAAAACTTCTGGCCCCGATGATTTGTGCATCAGGAGGGGAAAGCGTTCACCTCTTGGAACACATTGATCAGTGCTGAGCCTTTCTTAGCAAGATAATTTGATTAGAGGCTTGGAAAGTTTCCTGTAGTTGAGCGGCCAGAGAGGAGTCTGCACTGGGTACACTTGATTTCCCCTGGCACGGGGGGATGCTCGTGGGCTGGGGGCTGCAGCACAGGAGCCAGGAGCTGAGCACGCTGGGCTGGGCGTGAGAGATGTAGCCTGGTTCCTCAGTCTGCCCCACTGCTGAGCCTTGGTCTCCACAGGGGCGTAGCTTGGCCCACGGTTGTGTTTCTCTCTCCTTGCAGCTGCCACGGCAGAGCAGAGGAGTGCATCGGTTTGTGCCGGGCGCTGATGAGTGCCCTGAACTGGCTCCTGCGCTGCGCGGCCTTCTATGCTGAGAAGGTGAAGGAGATGCTGGAGCAGGTGGCAGCAGAGGGCCAGATGAAGATGTGCCTGGAGCGGCTGGAGAAAATGCTGGGCAGCACCAAGAACCGTGCCCTGATCCACATTGCCCAGCTGGAGGAGACCTGTACGTCGCTCCCTGAGCCTCTGCTCCTGGCTGCTGCTGGCCTCGGGCCACTGTCCTTGCCACCTTCCCTTCCCCCAGCCCAGCTCCTGCCGCATTGTCCCTGTGGCTCCGAGCCCATCCATCTTCCATCCCTGTTGCTGTAACTGTCTCCTCCTTGGCTCCATGCCACCCTCTGCCCCCTCCCCTCCACGCTGCCCTTGGGAAGAGGAACAGAATTAATGTGAAGGCTGTGTGAGCTGTTCCTGGGTGTGTGGCGGGTCCTGCGCTCCACCAGCCTGCCTGGCACGGCCCTGCACCTCCGCTTGGTCCCCTGGCCAAGAGGCCGTGCCAGGGAGCTGCTGGCTGGCGTGCAGATCCTCAGCTTGGGTTTGCAGAGGTGCTCTGACTCCTGCTCGGCAGAGAGCCCCCAGACTCAGCAGCCCCTCTGCTTTGCTGTGAGCATTAGAGCCATCCTGCTGGCTTCTCATCCTGTCGCTGTCCTGCTCCACTGAACACCTGCCCTCCTTTCCCAGCCTCCTGGAACACCGTGGAGCAATCCCTCCTCAAGCTAGAGGAAAGTCTGAATGGCCTCAGCAACTCCGCGCTGCGAAGCCAGGCTGATGAGTGCATCTCCCTCATCAAGAGGTAGCTGCTGGCAGGGGTTCAGAGAGTGAAATGGGTCTGAGCCCTCCTTGGGAGGACTGAGAGCATCCTGCCTCCTTTCTCATTGGCTCCCTGCTTTCCTGTCCCTTCCCAGCTCAGACTCCTGTGCTGGTGGTGGACTGGGGCCAGCAAGAAGCCCTGAACTGAGGGATGTGTTAGGGACTGCTGCTACCTGCTGCAGAGGGCTCTTAACTTGGGCTGCTTGCCATCCCTCAGCTGCTCCAGTGCGTGTGCCGGGGCCTGGGCTGAGATTTGGGGACTTGGCTGTGCCCAAAGGCAGTGCTGCTGGAAAGAGAGGGTGGGAAAGAGGGAGCAAGGATCATCCCTGCAAGACTCCAGTGACCTGGGGCTGTTGTCTCTCATCCAGCATCCCCACCATGCTATCAGTTCGCTCTGAGCAGCTGAACAAGACTGGCTTCCCCACTGTGCACGCTGTGGTGCTGCTGGAGGGGACCATGAACCTCACAGGAGAGATCCAGCCTCTGGTGGAGCAGCTGATGATGGTGAAGAGGATGCAGGTACAAAAGTGGTGTCTTATCCTGGTTGACTGGGGACATTTGTTATTGGGTACTGGAGGGTCCTGTCTGTGTGCCCTGCAGCGCATCCCCTCCCCGCTCTTCATGCTGGAGATCTGGAAGGCGTGTTTTGTGGGCCTCATCGAGTCCCCAGAGGGCACAGAGGAGCTGAAGTGGACAGCCTTTACCTTCCTGAAGGTAGGCCCTAGCTCCACAGTGAGCACAGCACTCTGAGCCCTGTACCTTTCCCTGCGTGTTTGGCCCCTGCTGAGCACCAAAGCCTGGCTGAGCAGTGGTAGAATCGCAGAATGGCTTCAGTCAGGAGGGTCCTCAAAGATCATTCCAGTTAGTCCTCCTGTCCCACAGCTGCTCATCCTGTCTGGACTGCATGCAAGATGGCTGAGCCCACAGGCAGCCCTCCTGCAACACGCTTTGCTGTCTGGGGCATCTTTTCAGCCCAGCCCCACTTTGTTTTGTTTGTCTAGGAAGTTGTGGGGGGAAATGGTGGCCTTTGAAGGATGCCAAAGCAGTCTCTGGGCTGGCACTCCCACAGCTCGGTGGTGGGCAGCCCCGCAGCAGTCTGCCTTGCCTCTTGTCTTTGTGCCAGACAAGAAGGATTTATGTGTAATTTCAGGCCTGACGTGCTCTGGCCTGTGCTGGGCTCTGCAGCCATAGTCCCCTGCCTGGCCGTGCCCTGCTGCTCCTTGTGATGGTGGAAGGGCTCTGCAGAGGGGAGCTGGGAGGACAGTCCCCAGGGTGCAAATGCTCCAGCAATCCTTCAGCTGGGCTAGCAGAGCAGCTGCTCCTTGCAGGCGGGTTTTGCTCAATCTTCTGCTGCCTGTGCTGCTGGGAGGTGCTGACAGCAGCACTGGCTCTGCCTCTCAGTCCTGTCCACATGCCCCCTGTCTTTCAGATCCCTCAGGTCCTGGTTGAACTCAAGAACTATCCCCATGGGGACAAGGTGAGGCACACGGGCTGCGGTTTGGAGCTGTTTGCAGCACCGTGTGTGCAAGTGGACCGTGCTTGTTGTGGCGGTGCTGGTGCCAGAGCTGTGCAAGGGTGGCTGGGGTGGGAAGCAGTCTGCGTGCTGACAGCCTTCCTCTATTGGGGAGGTGGTGTGGGAGGGATGGGTGGGTTTGTATCAGTGCTGCTGCAAGCTGAGCACTCGCCTTTGTGCGTGGCAGGATTTCACAGAGGATGTGAACTGTGCCTTCGAGTTCCTGCTGAAGCTGACCCCTCTGCTTGACAAAGCAGATCAACGATGCAAGTGAGTGCTCGTGTGCCCAGGACTCACCTGCAGCACCACGAGCCTGCGGCTGGTCTGTGCCCTGCTGCCCCCAGCATCTCCATGGGGAGCTGCAGTGCTGGGGCAGCTGTGTGCTGAGCTTTTTGTGGTATGAAGGGAAGCACTGATTTCTGATCTGGTTCCTTCTTCCTGAGGCGCTGGCACTGCCAAATGAGCAAGGCAGTGAGTGTCTGACAGCTGATCCGTATGTTGGTGATGCTTTGTGATGTCTGGAGCCGCTTCTGGCCCTGCATCCCCCTCAGAATGGGGGAATGGAGGCAGACAGGCGGCTCAGGAGTCCTGACTGCTTGAGTCCCAGTCTGCAAATGGTCGCATGGCTCTGCTGGTCTGTGGGGGGAGGTCTGCACCGCTGCTCAGACAGCAGGGAGGCTGTTCCTGGGGCTAATGCTCTGCTCTCCCTCTTTCAGCTGCAACTGCATGAGTCTGCTCCTGCAGGAGTGCAGCAAACAGGGGCTGCTCTCAGAAGCCAACATGACCAACCTGACTGATAAACGGTACGGCCCTCGTGGAGCCTGGTAGCCCAGAGAGGTTGGGGCACCTTGTCTCACTGCCCTTCAGGGAGTGTGAAGCAGCTGTGGTGCTGCTGTCTGTCCTGCAGCTGGGGCATCCTGGCCAGGAGGGGATGAAGCTTTGCTTTTGGTGCTAGAGCAGGGCAGAGCCTGTCCTCTCAGAGCTGGCGCCCTCCCTTGGAGGTGGTGGGGGGCTGAGTCTTGAGGAGAGAGGGGTAGAGTGACAAAATTCCTACTCAAGAGCCTCTCTTTGTGGATCACCAGCAAAGCAGACAGGGAAGATGCTCCGCAGTTGCAATCAGCAGAGAATGCCAACATCCAGCCAAACCCCAGGCTCATCCTGAGGGCCGAGCCGACTGTCACCAACATCCTGAAGGTGAGTGCCCTCCTATTACAGTGCTGGGGAGTCCGATCTCCACACCTCAGCTGGCTTCCAGGAGCACTGGGCTCACCAGGGTGCTCAGGAGATGCCTTCTCCCACCCTGTGCTGAGATGGAGGAATTGCCTCCAGCCTTCTTGCAGTCTCTGCCGTGGAGCTCAGGACTCCCCTCCTCCTTCCCAGGAAGCTGGTGGAGCTGTCAGGCAGCTCAATGCATTGTCGGTGCCAGCAGCGTGAGCCCAGCCTGCTCTGCCCATCCTCCCCACCGTGCATCTCCCCCATCCCCAGCACCTCCTCCTCCCTGTGTCCCTCCTGCTGCTCTTCTGGTGCAGACATTTCTCTTCTGGTTGTGCTGCCCCGGCATGTTGCAGCTTTCCTTTTTGCAGAGCCTGGGACTCCGGGGGTCCCTCCCCTTCCATCTAAGCCCTGCAGGTCCCTGCAGACAGAGGCCCTGTGGGATGACTCTGGCAGCTGATCAGCTCTGCTTCTGTGGCTGGAGTTTTATTGCTGCTCTGTAACATGCTTTCCCCGTGACTTCTTTCTTTTTTCTTTCTTTTTTTTTTCCTTTTGTAGACTATGGATGCGGATCACTCCAAATCCCCTGAGGGCCTGCTGGGGGTCCTGGGTCACATGCTGTCTGGGAAGAGCTTGGACCTGCTGTTGGCAGCAGCAGCAGCGACTGGCAAGCTCAAATCCTTTGCTTGGAAGTTCATCAAGTGAGTGCCCACCTGGAATATGTGCTAGTGGGGCTGGGTGAGCTGGCAGCCTCCCTGCTCTCTGCCTTTCTCCTTCCTGAGCCCGTGCTCCCACCACATTCAGAGCTGGGTCTGGCTCTGGCCTCTGGTCTGTGCAGCACCAGCAGGGCTCTGGAGAGGGCTGGGGCCTTGGGGTCTGAACCCCACAGCATCCCACCTCCTTTGCTTCTTTGTGAAAGGGCTGCAGCATCCAAGTCGAATCCGTTTCAGCTGTGTTAGGGCTGAAAGCACCAGCGCAGCCCCGGCTCTGAGGCGCTGCTGTGTGCACGCCTTTGTTCCCCAGGCATCTGTGTCCTGGTTAGAGCACACACACAGCACGCGTGGGGCTGTGATGCCCTCCTCCCATGGCAGGGCCTGGGGCAGCGTGAGGCACATGGCCCAGCTGGGAGCGTGGCATCGCGTCCGGGCTCTGTGCTGCTGCGGGCAGGGGCAGCCCTGTTCCCATCTCTGGTGGGAGGAGGGCTGCTTTGTCTGATGATAACGCTTCACTGCAGCTCTCTCTGCCCCCTCTAGGCTGAATGAATTCACCAAGCACATCAGTACAGAAAACTGTAAGTGCGTGCGCATCCGTGCGTGGGGTGGCTCGAGCTGTGCTTCCCCTGCTGCCACGTGCTGGGTTAAGCAGGGGTTGGGCCGAGCTGTGCCAGGCATGGCCAGGTGCCGGCAGGGATCTGGGATCCTGGGGATCCCCAGTTCTCACCCATGGCACACGGGTGTCCATCCTGAGCTCCCTTCTCCCCTTCCCTGCCCTTGGGGCCCCTTGGGGCCGGCCCTGCCCCAGCTCCTTCCCTGGAAGGGGTGATGTGTCAGCACGCAGCCTGAGATAAGGACTCTGACTGTTTTTACGTGTGATTAAACATGTTGAGTGCTCTGACCTTCTGCGGCACCGGGGGAGCCCAGGGTTGAACTGGGGCTGCCAAATAGAGGTCAAAGCCGCTCTGGGAGCTCGAGCTGGGACAGACGGGGGTGAGGGAGGCACTTGGTTCTTTAGAGCCCTCATTCACACTCAAACACTGGGGCATCAGAAAAGCACCTTAGAGGAGGCAGGGACTCAACCCCCAAGCTGATAGGGCTCCTGCTTTCCTCTCTGGTTTAAGTTCCCTGAGATCTGTCTGTTCTTCCCAGCCAAGTCCGCCCCTGTTCGGGCCCTTCTCTTCGACATCTCGTTCCTCATGCTGTGCCATGTGGCCCAGACCTACGGCTCGGAGGTAAGCGGTTCTGGAAGGCAGCCATTGGGTTCTGACCTTGTGAGAGCAGCAGCCCTTGTGCTGAAGTCTGCCAGCCTCCTCTAGCGGCCGTGCTGCTGTCACCGCTGCCTTGTCACTGTCCTCACCGCCCACAGCCGCCCCTCCAGCAGCACCCCGCTGTGGGTGAGGTGCCCAGCATGTTTTGCCTGGTGCAAAGCGATGGAGCCAGAGTGGCCACAGCGTTCCCGGGGACTTTTTGTGCCCCTCTTCTCCATGCTGTGTTATTGCCACCGCCTCACGCTCTCCAGGCTGGCTCTCATCTCCCAGCACTTTTCCCAGCCTTGCTCCTCCAGCACGGCACAGTTTGGCTCTGGCTGGTTGGGGAGGGCTGGTGGATGTCAGCCCTCCTCTGGCAGATGAGGAACTTGCAGCCCTGCTCAGGAAGAGGCACTTGGGTTACATGAAAATTTTCCACGTTTCAACATGTGTGCGTGTCAGGAGGTAAAATGATACCGAAACACTGCAGACGTGGAGAGGGAGTGAAAAACTTGGGTGGGGGGCTGCCCAGGGAGCGGAGAGGGGGAGTCCTGGCTGGCGGCAGCCTGGGGCGGATGTGCCCGGGGCTCTTCGATGGAGTCTGAGCCCAGAGCAACTTTTTCTGACCAGCTGCTGCTGAACAGATGTGCAACACTTCTGTCAAAAATAGCGTCCCTCGGGTGCTGCAGGGCTGAAAGGAGGAAGCAGCGTGTGGGATTCCCAGCTTGTGTTCCCCCCGGGAGCCCTTGCAGCTGGCTGCCAGCTGGGCTGCGTGCCCCGGCCCTGCAGAGCCGTGGGGGGAGCCTGAGAGCAGCCTGGGGGCCGAGTGGCCCCGTGAGAGCAGTGCTGGCCCCGGCTGTTCTCTCCAGGACAGGGGTCCCCAGGCAGGTTATGGGGGGACCCAGAGCCATTCTCTTCCAGGTGATCCTGTCAGAGTCGAGGCCAGCAGACGAGGTGCCCTTCTTTGAGACCTGGATGCTGACCTGCATGCCCGAGGAGGGCAAGATCCTCAACCCCGACCATCCCTGCTTCCGCCCTGACTCCACCAAGGTGGAATCCCTCGTCGCCCTCCTCAACAACTCCTCAGAGATGAAGCTGGTGTAAGAGCTCAGCCCAGCCGGTAGAGGTGGGGGGAGGAGAGCAGCTCTGAGCGAGTGCCTGACCCCTGTCTCTCCTCTATAGGCAGATCAATTGGCACGAGGTGTGTCTGAGCATCTCGGCTGCCATCCTGGAGATCCTCAATGCTTGGGAGAACAGCGTGCTCACCTTTGAGTCCATCCAGGTGGGTCTGCAGGGCAGAATGGGGCCAGCGCTGCACCGTGCCGTAAGGAAGGGCTGAGCAGTGAGAAGGCAGGGCCCCCACCCTCCTTCTCCAGATGCTGCTGCAGCCAATGCAGAGCTCCCTGGCTGCTTGCATATAGAGCTAACGTGGCTCCACCGATGCTGCCACATTGGTGATTGTGGGCTTGACGGGCACGGAGAAGTTTGGGGCAGAGCCTAGGAGCTGATGCTGGGCTGGAGCCTGTGCACCTGCACGTGTCCGTGCTCATCCACATCCTCTCTCATCTCTAGAAAATCACAGACAACATCAAGGGCAAGGTGTGCAGCATGGCGGTGTGCGCCGTGGCCTGGCTGGTGGCCCACGTCCGCATGCTGGGCTTGGATGAGCGGGAGAAATCCCTGCAGATGATCCGGCAGTTGGCCACCCCGCTGTACGGCGACAACACGCTGCAGTTCTACAACGAGCGGTGAGCCCCACACCGCCTGGTTCTTCCCTTCCCTGCCCGCCTCTTTCCTGACCTGTGTCCCTGTGCCGCAGCGTGGTGATCATGAGTTCCATCCTGGAGCACATGTGTGCGGATGTCCTGCAGCAGACGGCCACGCAGATCAAGTTCCCATCCACGGGCATGGACACCATCCCCTACTGGAACCTGCTGCCCCCCAAGAAGCCCATCAAGGAGGTGCTGACGAGCGTGTTCACCAAGGTGCTGGAGAAGGGCTGGGTCGACAGCCGCTCCATCCACATCTTCGACACCCTGCTGCACATGGGAGGGGTCTACTGGTTCTGCAACAACCTGGTCAAGGTACGAAGTGGAGCAGGGAGGCGGTCACCGCTTCCAGGCCGGCTCAGGCCTGGGCTCTGGTGGCAGGGCCGGCTGTGGTGGTTGTCCTGGGTGCGAGGGCTGAGCGGGGCAGGTCCTGCCGTGCCCTTCTCCTCCTCAGCTCTGCCCTGTGCCTCGCAGGAGCTGCTGAAGGAGACGCGGAAGGAGCACACGCTGCGAGCCGTGGAGCTGCTCTATGCCATCTTCTGCCTGGACATGCAGCAGCTGACGCTGACCCTGCTGGGCCACATCCTGCCCAACCTGCTCACCGATTCCTCCAAGTGGCACACCCTGATGGACCCTCCGGGGAAGGCTCTGGCTAAGTAAGCCCCCAGTTCTCTGGACACCTTGGGGTGGGGAGGTCTGAGCCAGCAAAGCCCTGGCAGGAGCTGTGGGCTCTCACTGCCGTCCGGATGAGCTCACACCTCTGCCCTGCTCCATCCCCAGGCTCTCTGTCTGGTGTGCCCTGAGCTCCTACTCCTCCCACAACAAGGGCCAGGCATCTGCCAGGCAGAAGAAGAGGCACCGAGAGGACATCGAGGTGTGTCTGGCACGGAGCTGGATTTGGTTGGGAGCTCTGTGCCCGTGGGAGTGGGATCTTGCTGGAAGGCCGTGGTTGCAGGAGGAGAAGGGGGTCGCTGAGGTTCACCACCCAGGTTCACTGAACTGTCTGAGGTTTGGTCTCTCGTCCTTGGAATATGGGGTTTTCCCTTTGGTTTTCTGGGAAAAGGGGGTCTGTTCAGGGCCAGCCCAGACCGAGTCACTGTGGGTGAACCGAGAGCTGTGATTCCAGAGCTGTGCAGAGCCCAGCTGGGTGGCTGTCGGCCCTGGGGAGGGGGCTGGGGTCCCCCACGGAGAGAGGCTGGTGGGGCTGACCCCCCTTTTCCCCCCCAGGACTACATCAGCCTGTTCCCACTGGACGACACGCGGCCCTCCAAGCTCATGCGCCTGCTCAGCTCCAATGAGGAAGACGCCAACATCCTCTCCAGCCCCAGTAAGTGCAGGGGAGGGGGGGGCTGCTCCCAGGGATGGCGCCGGCCTGCCTCGCTGCTCCCTCCTGGGTGAGAAACGTGCTTTGGCACGAGAACGCTTCCTTCCCAAGCTGGCCAAATGCTCTGGGAGGCAGCGGGGGGGGGGGCTCTGCTCCCCTCTGCACAGTTACACCTTTCCAACCCTTGCACCGTTGTCACGTGCCTGCAGGCTCGGGGTCAGCAGCAGCGTGCAGGGGGTCCCTGGGCTGTCAGGATGGATCTGCAGCAGCACCAAACAATAGTGGGGCATTTCGAAACGACGTGGAGCATTCAGATGCGTTTTGCAGAGTTCCTGTGGAGCTTTTGCTCCAGAAGGTCATGCTTTTGAATTCTGTGATCAGAGCAAGCTAGGAAAGGTGTTGAGGTGCCACCTCCCCTCCGTGCCACCTGACCCAGTGCCACACGCATGAAAGGCCTGGGGAGGTTTAGTTGGAGTCGATCTCTGTGGGATCGGAGACCCGATGTCCCCAGCCCAGCGAGGAGGTGACGTCTGTGATGGCTGTGGCTAAATCCTCAAATTCCACCACTATTAATAATGCAGCCAGCAGAGCTGATGAGTCCTCATGGTTGCATCTCCGCATCCCTGAGCTGCAGGTTGCAACAGCCCCGGCAGGACGTGCTGCGGGGGCCCATGCCCTCCAGCCCCCATCCCACGTGTGTCTGTGCTCCCAGCAGTGACTCAGGGCTCTCCTTGGTCATTCTTGTGTCCTGACTGCCTCACCCCAACTCCTTTATTTGCCATTTTTCCAACACAACAATAACCTGTGGTTTGCCTTGGTTTCATCACTGTTGAAATGCGGGCTTTTCCCTTTGTTTCGATATCTTTATTTAACTCTTGGTGCGGTTCCACCTCTTTCCAGTGACACTCAGGACTTTTTTTGGGCTGTTTGCTGCCGTGATGTGGAAATCCTGCTTCCTGCAGCAGCCCCATAACTCATGTGATTCCATGAGAAAAGTGGGGGAGGGCTTTCGTTTCTTGGTGAGCATCCCCAGAGCATCCCAACACGAGAGCTGATTTTCAGCAGCGGCTGCATCCCGTGGCTCAGCCCAGGAGCAGCACTGGGCAGCAGCACCTCGGGGTGGGGGCCACACAGATCCCCCCCTTGGCTGCCCCCTGTTTGCTGCCTGTCATTGGCTTCGCCATGGCTCTGACAGCTCAGTCCTACCCCGAGAGCAAGCTGTGAGTGCTGCTGTGCAGCTGTGGGACATCTGGGCTGGCCCGCCCTGCTGGCAGCACTCACAGGATGTGTCCGGGCCGTGCACCAGGCTGAGCCCTGCTTGCTCCTCAGTCGTGACACTGCATTACTGTGCTCTCGTGAGGTGTCAGGGCCGAGTCACCGTGCTGTGACAGCCCAGCAGGGAGGCACTCGCTCGCTCACTCACGCTCACCCTTGGAAATGTCTTTGGGCTTGGTCAGACTTGGAAGAAATGTGCAAGAGCAGAGCGTGCTGACGCATCTCCATCGTGCCAGGGACACGTGCGTGGATGGGCAGCTGGGGTCAGCCCTGCTGTGCTCCTCTGCAGGGTGCCGAGGGCTGGGTGCCCCCTGTGGCTCAGGGCAGTGCTGCTGGAGCCCAAGGGCTCGCTGGCTGTGAGGGCTCCAAGCGTCCCCCGGCCCCATCCTGACGCGCTCTTTTCCCCGACAGATCGCTCCATGAGCAGCTCCCTGTCTGCCTCCCAGCTGCACGCTGTCAGCATGAGGGACCCTCTGAACAGAGTGCTGGGTAAGGGGGGCTGCAGCCTGCTGCTGAAGGCTGGCTGTGAGCTGGGCTGACGGGGATGGGGGTCACCCCAGCCATGTGGGCAGGCAGAGCTGTGCCTTCAGCTGCTGCAGCCTACCTGCCCTGACGGCTCCCTGTCCACACAGCAAACCTCTTCCTGCTCATCTCCTCCATCCTGGGCTCCAAGACAGCTGGCACTCACACGCAGTTTGTGCAGTGGTTCATGGAGGAGTGCGTGGACTGCCTGGAGCAGGGCAGCCACGGCAGCATCCTGCAGTTCATGCCTTTCACCATGGTGAGTCCTCCTCTCTGTTCTGCCCCACGGGCCAGGGACACTTGGGGAATGGGGAGAACGTGGGGGGAGTGCAGAGGAGCTGCTTTGAGTTCTGCACTTTGCTCTGCGACCCCAAGGTGTCAGCTCTGTTCCTCTTCTGCCAGGTTTCAGAGCTGGTGAAAGTCTCCACCATGTCCAGTCCCAAAATCGTCCTGGCCATCACGGATCTGGGTCTGCCCCTGGGCCGCCGCGTCGCTGCCAAAGCCATCGCTGCACTGTGAGTGTGGCTCTGCCTCTGCTGTGCGGGACAGAGGTGCAGAGTGGCTGCTGGGGGGCTTCCAGGAGTCTGAGTGCCAGACTGGGGCTGGGACCCCTGAAGCTCTCTCCATCACCCTGGTTTGATGCTGCCCCGTGTGAGGGCAGAGCTGGCAGCAGCAGGGGCTGCTCCCCTCCATGCCCAGCCCCCGAGGCAGGCTCACACTGTCCGAGGCTGAGACCACCCCACTGCTCATTGTTTTTCTAATTCATTCATTCCTTTTGTAGAATCTGGCGTTGTCTCGTTCCTCTTTGATTTTCTGAGCTGGTGCTGAGGCAGAGGCTGGGGCCGGCCCTGCCCTGGGGCAGGGGAGGGCAGTGAGCAGCAGTGCTGTGCTGGGCAGGGGTGGATGTGGCACTCGGTCCCTAATGCAGAGCCAAACGCTGCTCTGCCCGCGGCGGGGGCTGGAGGAGGCTGCAGGTGAGTCACAGAACCTAACGGTGCTGCTATGGGCTGAATCACAGGGATACTGGCTGCTCCCAGAGCCTCGGCTGTGGCCAGGGCTGCCGTGCTGCTTTCCCTGCCCCGTGTTTCCTCCCTGCTGCCGATGGCATCGCAGCCCCAGTGGGATGGGAGAGCGGCGCCGTGGGGCTCGGCCCCAGCCCTGGTTTGGCCTGGGGTGGTGGTGGGTGGCTGCAGCCCTGCACGAGGTGCTGTGTGCTGCTCTCAGGGCGGAGCAGGGATGCTTTCCTGCCTCGCTGTCAGCTGCAAGCACATTCCTGTTGGAAATTCCTCCGTGTGAGTTTGCCCTGTGAGCGCAGCGCCCATCCTGCAGTGAGTAACAGAGCAGCGGTCAGCTGCCCTGCTGAGCGTCACCAAACCCCATCCCCGAGGGGGTGCCAGGGGCACCCGGCCTCCCATCCTTTGTGCTGTGCTTTCTGCTTGGCTCGCAGCAAAGGAGGGCGGCGCCCGGGCTGGGGGAGGCACCTGCCTTCCTTGGGCAGCTCTGCTCTCAGCCCCGCGGTGGGGTTCACAGCCCCCGGTCCTCGGCACGCTGGCACTGACCGGCCGCACACCTCTTTACCGTTAACACGGAGCAAAGAGCAGCTGCTCGGTCGCTCTGTCAATATTTGCAGCGCTGTGCGCAGCTTTGGCCCTTCCCAGCGCTTCACCTTCCAGGAAAGGGTTGGAGCCGGGAGAAGGGGTTTCCTGTAAGCGCTGATAAGGGGGCAGGAAGGAGCGCTGCTGCCGTCGGCTGGGAGCTGGCGGGGCACAGCGCGAACCGCCTCCGTGCCGGGAGGTTTGGGGGGTGCGGGGTGGGACGGGACCCCTCGGGACCCGCAGCTCAGCCGCGGTGCGGGGACGGCGGCGGTCACAGGATGTGAGCACGGGACGGGCGCGAGGCAGCGGATGCCGCAGCGTTTGGGGACGCGGGGACGGCCCGGGGCGAGGCGGCAGCCGCGTGGCATCGGGGAGCGGCCGGGGACGGCCGTGCGGGGCTCTCCCGGCCCCGCTGCGTGTCCTCAGCGCGTCCCCGTGGCTGCTCGGCTCCCTTCTCTCCCCGCCGAAGCTCCAGCGCGGTGCGCGCGGCTCCTGGAGCGTCCGCAGCAGCTGTGGTGCGAACGCCTCGTGGGGGGAGAGAAGAGAACGGCTGAAGCTCCGCACCGCCACCGCCTGGGGTCTGCGGAGAGGTTTTGGGGCAGTGCCACCACCGCCACCACCTCCAGTGCCACCAGCACCGGCACCACCAGCAGCACCACCAGCACTGCTGCTGCCCGGACGCAGCGCACATCTGCGGTGCTTTCTAAGAACTGTCTGCCCACGCAGCGCCACAGGATGGGGAGAGGAAACGGCCCCCGGCTCACATCCTGCGCCCCACGCGTCCCCTCCCCGTTGCCACATGGAGATCTGGGCGCAGCCCTCTGTGTTGGCGTCCCCACATCCCCGTCCCCGCTGCTCTCGGAGGCCCTGTGGCATCCGGGGGTCCCGGAGCAGCAGCCCCCCTTCCTTTCCCCCCCTCCCCGGACAGCTTCATCTCGTGGAGGTGCACGCAGCACAGATG
This sequence comes from Lagopus leucura, assembly GCF_019238085.1. Taxonomy (NCBI): domain Eukaryota; kingdom Metazoa; phylum Chordata; class Aves; order Galliformes; family Phasianidae; genus Lagopus; species Lagopus leucura. The sequence goes on along the minus strand of NW_024963262.1, from coordinate 23,844 downwards.
TTGGAGCCAAAATAGAGTTTATTTCCATCGTTGTGACATGTATAAAAAACAGCACACGCTGCTCTGGGGCTGACCCAGCTGCAGGAATAAATACAGTACAAAACGCCGCTCGGAGGATCGGAGCAGCGGTGAGATTCTGAGATACAAACGTGGGTGCGGGGGCACAAAGAAGTTACACTGCCGTAAATAGGAGCTCGGGGCGGGCGGAGCGGAGCCTCAGCCCCGAATGCGGGACCCCGGCCCGGGCTGCGCTGCCCTCCCTGCTTACAGAACGGCTCCCAGAAACGAGCCGGCAGCGGCGGCGCCGCAGCTCCATCCCCGCACCCACACGGTGCTGCTCCAGCATCCTCGGAGCGGATGAAGGCTCCCCGCGGGGACACTGGCACAAACCTCGTGGCAGAGATACGCTTGTGTTTAAATATTAAACATGGGTGGTGCCGCACAGAGACCCGTGCACGGACGGCAGCGCAGGGCCGGCACCCTGCGTGGGGGCTGGGGGGCAGCGGGGCCCCCCGGCCGGATAAATATTAAATAGCCATAAATATTAAATAAGCTGGGGGGGGCTTTGGGGGAGCGGCGGGCGTCAGAGGCGGGCGAGGTGCCGCAGCGCGCGGTACGCCGTCTCCAGGAAGCGCTGGAAGTTGGCCAGGATGAAGAATCCTCCGACCTGCCGCTGGAAGTCGGTGGAGAAGGCGGGCGGGGGGTTGCGGTGCTCGGCCGGGAGCGTCACCGTGTCCAGGCCCAGGTCTTCCATCTGCGGCACGGAGCGGCGGTGTCACCGAGGGGTCCGGGCCGCCCCCACCTCCCCGCGTCCCCGCGTGCCGCCCCTGCTCACCTGCTGCTGGATGTTGGTGGAGAGGTTGGCGGCGTCCAACTGCAGCGTCTCCACCAGCGCCGTGTGTTCGGGCAGCAGCTGCAGGACGGCTCCCAGCGAGCCCTGGTACGCGTGCAGCCCGGCGCGGATCTGGCTGAAGCACGCCTCCTGCGGAGGGAAAGGCAGCGTGGAGGGGGTTGGTGCTCGGACCCCCGGCCGGGCTGAGGCCGGGCAGCTCGTGCCACGGGTGCTGGCTGGCACTCACCGCCTGGAAGCCGCGCTTGTGGCACTGATCCAGCGGTGCCCGCGTGAGGGGAGGCTCCGGCTGCACCAGCTGCAGCTCTTCCTCCGTGCACAGCTGGAAGGTGTCACACTGCGGGCGAGGGCACGGGGTCAGGGCTGCAGAGCCTGTGTGACGCCCCATGAGACGGCCTGGGTGCCACGATACCCCCAGGGGATGCGGGACCCCCCCCCCACACACACTGTCTGCATGAGCACAGGACGGCGACCCCCCGCACACTGCATGGAGCAGGGATGGGGCACAGCGTGGGGAGGACGGAGCAGCCCAGGGATGGATGGGGCGCAGGGAGGCTGCCGGCCACGGCCCTGCAGTGCCAATAAGGCTGGGGGGGGAAAGGTCACGTTAATGGGGCACTCACCACCGCGCGCTGCAGTGCAGCCACGTCCCCCCTGATCTTGCGGGTGAACTCCAGGTTCTTGTGCAGGAAGAGCTGGAAGTCGTGGTCCCCCGAGAGCTCAGCCAGCGGAGCTCCATGCAGCGCCTGCCACGAAGCGCCCAGCACCAGCGCCAGCGCCAGCACATCTGCAGGACAGCGGGTCACACGCTGACACCAGGTCGCCCCAACGGTGCTCTGGGGACCCCCGTCGGGGATGGGAGCCCAAAGGAGCACAGGAGGGGATGGAGGAGATGCTGGGAGGGCGGAAGGGCCGCAGCCTCCACGTGCCCCCCGGTGCCACCCATGGGTCTGCAGTACTCACGGGTGAGGCAGCACATGGTGTCCGGCTCTGTGTCTCCTCCTGCAGCACAGCCCGGCCCGGCACAGCGCCCTGCCCCGCTCTGCGCGCCCTCATCGATCGGGGCATTTTATAGAGGGCTGTGGGGATTCACACTGATGTGGCAACAGTGCTGATTGCCTCATTGTCTTAATCACCCGCATGCAAATCCCGGGCGCTGGGTGCTCCTGTGCTGCGCTGCTGTGGGGCTTTCCTGGCGCTGCGGTGCCACCGAAGCACAGCGGTGCCCAGCTGAATGCTGGCAGTGGGCAGCGCCGGTGCCGTGCCTGGTCACGGCTGGTCACTCATTAACTCGCTGTGCGGTAGGGATGGTGGCTGTGGCTCTCAGCCCCTCGCCGTGGTGTCGGCGTGGCTGAGGGACCACCGTGGCTACGGGACCCCGCACCTGGCAGCGCCGTGCCTGAAACCCCCACGTGAACCTTCCCTGCCGGCCCCTTCGGGGAAGCGGCATCCAGGGGCAGCCCTGGGGGGTTGGCTGGCCCCGGCCCCCCCGCAGCGACGTGGGCTCTGGGTTGGGGCCAGTTCCAGTGAGTGCTTCCAGGAGGATCTCATGGGCCGACGCCAGCTGGGTCAGCTGCTGCTGGGCACCCTGCACTGCCCAGGGGGGGGCGCAGAGGGGGGGTGCAGACACGGCGTTGCCCCCCTGAGCCCCCAGAAGGGGAAGAAGCCCACGAGCACAGGAGGCCTCACCCAGCACCACGCAGGCGTTAACTCTGAAGCCTAATGATGGCAGACCCCACCATCACAAAGGTGGGGAAAGGACCTGAAAGGACCTCGTGCTGGGAGCCCATCTGTGTGGTTTCCTGGGAGGAATCCTTCCGGCTCTGCCTTTGCTCTGCAGGGAGCAGCCGGGGCCGTTCCCCTGTACAGCACTGCAGGGTCGCCGTTCCTCGAGCAGCGCTGCTGCCTCAGCAGGTCACTGCTGGCAGGAATTGAGGCTCAGGGTGGGGTTGAATCAGCACCCACAGGGCCCAAAGCCCCCACCACGCTTCCAGGGAAGGAAGTGGCAGCCAGACCGAAACCCCGTGGGTGGCACTGCGGGGTCAGCAACGCGCTGCGGTTCTGCCTCGTGGCCACTCTTCCTCTGCTGACCCTCAGCCCCCTCCCAGCATCCGCCAGGAAGTCACCGCTTCCGGGGTGTCCCCGCGTCCCTGGAAGGTGCTGGCTGGGCTCACAGCCCCGTCCTGACCCAGAGACCCCACCGTGTTCCTGGAGCAGGGATGGGGCCGTATCCATTCTCTGGGGCTGCCCCATTCCGGAGGCACAGCCCTGGCTGCCAGCCCAGCCCAGGCGTGCCGGGAGATTCCCAGATTTTCCCCAGAGGCTGAGAGCAGCTGCTCCCAGCTGCCAGCAGCACCCGGCTGCGGGGCCCCCACCCCACCTCCATCCCCACTCCGTTATCTGTGGGGCACACCAAGGCCCCACCCTGGAGCCTTTTCCAGTAGGGATGGGAGGGGAGGAGGCAGCAGCACGAGGTCTCAGCACAGCTCCCCTCTGAGCACAACAAACCCACGGCAGGAGGACAGGGGGGTGTTTTTCCGAGTTTTATTTTAAAGTCATAATTGAAGCTTAACAAAGTCTGACCCCTCAATCAGTGCAAGAGCTGTGGGGGTAACAGTGATGCCCAGGAAGCCCCGCTACCGCAGCCTCGTCCACAGGAGCTCCGGCTCTCTTGGATCCGTGTGTGCCCCACAGGGCTCAGCAACAACTGACCACAGGCAACCTCAAAAGAATGTTTGTTTATTGGGGAAGGGTTTCCCTCCGTGGGGAACAGGAGATCAGGGCCTGTGGCTGGGGGCCGATGAACCCTGCGAGCCCCCCGCTCCCAGTACAGACATGCAGGTACTTATAAAAGAAAGGCAGAGGGGGGACCGGGGCCGCGTGGGGCAGCTCTCCTCAGACAGCATTTTCCCTAAGGACAAATAAAAAAAAACATAGAGCCAGGCCAGAGGTCACGGGAAACCGTCGTCATCGTCCTCTGCCATCTCCTTTGCGAACTCCAGGTCCTGCTGCTCGCGCTCCCGGCGCTCCTGGAAAGCAAAGGCCAACATTGGGGATGGAGCTGCGGAACGAAGCCGGCCCCATCCTGGAGCCAGCAGGGAGAGGGCAAGAGCTCACCTCTGCAGATTCCAAGTCCTTGTTGTAAGATTTGGGCGGGAACCTCATGGCCTGGAAAGCCAAGGGAGGCGAGAAGCCGTGAGCCGAGAAGCGCTTCCGCTCTGCCCCGCTGTTCCTCCACTCACAGCAGCTCTGCTGCAGCCCGAGCCAAACTGCCTCCTCTCTCTGTGCCACCCCGGTGCTCCCTCAGCCCCCCGGGGTCCCCACAGAGCTGCGCTGCACTCACCTTGACCGACATGTTGTGGATGTCGAGGCAGAAGGAGATGCGCTGGTGGAACGCCAGCTGGGGCTCCCGGGTCGAGTAGATGTCGATCATCTCTTTTGACTGCACGTAGCCCTTCTCGTGGTTAATGCTGGCCTCAATCACGCCATCCCGGATGGCCTGCGAGCCAGAGAGCGGTCAGGGCAACTCCACCTCCCCACCTCCCAGGGCGGAGGCAGCAGCTCAGAGCAAAGCAAGGCGCTGGGGAGCAGCGAGCTCAGGACAGCGCACAGAGATGGGAGTCGGTGCCCTCAGCGCCCCCAGAGCAGCACAACTGAAAACCAGCAGCCCTGGGAAGGGAGGGTGGTGGGGGCAGGGCAGGAGAGGCCTGGTGGGAGCGGTGGGCAGCCCGGGTCCCAGCAGGGATGAGGCTTCCTGCACAGCTACCTTGGCAACGATGAACTCTGCATCCTCGGGGCTGTCGAGCTGCAGCTTCTGGGCAATGTCAGCCAGGGAGATGCGGGAGTAGGAGAGGCTGATCATGCGGACGCCTGGGGGGGAGGGGAAACACGAGTGGAGCCCCACACCATGCAGCGCAGGGCGGCAGCCTCCCACCAGGCCTCTGGTGGTGGCACGGTCCCCAACCGCCACACCTCCTACCCGTCTTGATGACGTTGTGCCTCAAACGAATGATCAGAGTGTAGGTGCCATCGGCCTGGAACTTGTCCCCAAACTGATCGAGGACTTGGTTGAACTTGGCCAGGTTCCCGGTCCTGACGGCTGCAGGGGAAGGTGGAAGAGAAAATGGGTGAGGGAGGGAGGGAGGGAGGGAGGGAGGGCTGGGGTGTGGTGGGAAGACAGGGCTGCCATCTGCCACCCACCCCGTTCAAGAGGAAAGGAGAAGCCGGCCCTTCGGAAACTGCTGACTGCTGCAGCAGATGGGCACCAATCAGACTGGGGAGAGGAACCCCAGCAGCACCCCAGCTCCCCCCCGAGACTTTCCTTGAAGCAGGATCGGGGCAGGGGCCCAGCAGCAGCACCGTACCCTGAGTCAGCAGGAAGTACGGCATGAGCGAGCGCTTCAGGGACGGCTGTCTGAACTGCAGCCTATCCGGGATCTCCCCGAGCAGCAGCTCCACCACGATGAGCAGCTTGTGCACCTTGCATGGAAACAGCTCCTGAGCCCCCGAGGCCAGGCCGAGTCCAGGGGCGGCTTCCCCACGGAGCGCAGACCCCGTGGGAGCACGGCAGGCTGCTGCTTACTGTCTGCTTGAAGCCAACGGCCGTGTGCTGCGGTGCCTTCCGCAGGGCGTTCGTCATGGTCCTCCTGGCCTCCGAGTACTCCAGCTGAATGGCCTTGATGCGCCCTGGGAGGGGGACAGCATTCACATGGGGCTGAAAGCTCATCCCCAGCTGCTCCAGGAGGTTCTCTGCAGGACCGCAATCCCGTGTGCACCCTGAGCTGCCAGCACCACGCAGAACCCTCTGCGTCTCACCTGTGTAATAGAGGTACCGGGCCCACTCGTTATTGTTGGCCTGCTCGGGAAACACCGACTTGGAGACGAGTTTCTCTGCTTGGTCGTAAAGGTTGTAGTGGAGATAATTCCTCAGCAGCAGGTTGAGCAGCGTGGCCTGGCCGTCCGCGTCGTGGCGCAGCGTGGCTGTCCGCAGGCGGGCGTGCAGGAAGCTGCAGGGGAGGGAGAGAGCGTGCAGGGGAAAGGGAGAGAACACAGGGAGAGCCCAGCCGTGCGGGGTCAGCCCTACCTCCTGACCACATCGAGTTTATTCAGGAATTCATAGATGCGGGAGTGGTAGTAATAACACTTTGCCACCACCAGGTCGAGTGCCCGGCGGTTTTGGGAGCTGATCTTTTGCATCAGGTCATCAGACACTTTTTGAGCCTGCAGGAAGGAAACTGAGGTCAGAGAAGAGGAACGGCGGCCCGGGAGGAGCAGCAGGAGCCCGGAGGCTGCCCCAGGCTGGAACAGACGGGAGGCAGGTCCCAAGGCTCCCAGCAGTGCCACGCAAAGGGCTCAGGTTTAGAGCCACATCTCGGGGCGCCTCACCTCCGGATATCGCTTGCTGTTCATCAGGTAGATAACGAGGAGCAGCTGCAGGTAAGCCTCCACTTCTGGCAAGAGAGGAGCCGAGGCCGCCTTCCCCATCCGCGGGCGAAACTGCAGCTCAGCTTCTGTGTCCATGGGCTGCAGGGGGCAGAGACGTGCCAGACGTCAGCCCGGCCCACCCAGAGCTCGCATCCCATCCCACACGGCCCCTCGTCGCCCTCCCGCCCCACACGGCAGCTGCCAGGGCTCCGCGAGGGCGCAGCACGGTCCCCACAGCCGCACCTCCTCCAGGAAGCCAAGAAGGAAATCCCGCACGGCGCCGTTGGAGGTGAAGAAGCCGTTGACGGCCTTGTGGAGCACGTTGGCGTTCAGACGGCGGGACGTAGAGGGCAGCGCCCGCAGCGCTCGCAGGACGTAACGCGGCTCCTTCCCCGACACGGCCTTCTCCAGCTGCTTCACGTGCTCCTTGATGTCTGCGGGGCACAGTCAGGGCACGGCGCGCCGTGCCGCCCTCGGGGCTCAGCACGGCCCCCCCTCCACCGCCCCCCAATCCTCAGCTCAGACCCCCGCCCGCACGCCCCCCCCCGTCCGCCGCTCACCCTCCAGCGTGATGGCATCCAACTCCCGCTGGGGCTGCCGCTCCCCTCCCGCCTCCCCCGCCGGCACCGCCGCCGTTTCCTCCTGCATCTCCACGTCGGGAGGGGCGGGCGGCGGTCCGTCGGGAGGCGCCTTGGCCTTTTCCCCGCGCCGCCGGGCCGCCCCGTCCTGCTTCATGGCCGGGCCGCGCCGGTGACACTGCAACACGCGCGGGGCGCGCCGGGACGGGGCAGGCGCGACCAATCGCCGCCGAGCCTTCCCGCCAGACCTGAGCGATCGAGCGCCGAGCTCAGCGCCTACTCGGTTACTTCCGCCGGGGGCGCTCGGGAGTTTCCAGTAAGCTCTCGGGTATTTCCGGTCGCCTCTCGGCTGCTTTCGTCACTTTCGCGGCGCATGCGCGCTCGCTTGCTGTCTGCGCGGAAGCACGTGGCCGCGTTCGGAGCTGGCGGTGCGGCGCTCCCCTGCCCCGGAGCTGCGTGTGACGGTGGGGGGGGGGCGAGCGGCCGCCAGGCTGCGGGGCGCCTCCTTCCCTACTGCGCTTTGAATGGGGACAAAAGCACTGCTGGCACCCAGCTTTCGGGCTCTGTTAGTTCTGTTGCTTTAAGCCTGCTTGGAAACGAGTGGGAAAAGCAGCAGTGAGCTCTTCAAAACCAAACCGAACCGAACCACCTTGCTGTGCTTGCAACTTGAATAAAGAAACTCTGTGGAATTGCTTTTTAATCGTATCAGGTAATTCCCTTTCAATCAGCCCGAACAGGGGGACCCGCATCGCCCATCAGGATGCACTCAGGCAGTGCAGTGCATGCAGGGCTGCGTACAGAGCTGCCAGGGATGGGAAGTTTTCCTTTTTACAGACAGCAGCGCTGCTCCCCTGCAGCTCCACCCCGCTCATCTCCAGCACCACCGTGGTCAGCTGCTGCTGCTGCTGCTGGCTGAAGGAGGAGAGCAAACCAGCAGCAGTGCTGTGCTCTGCCTTCTGCTCCAGGATGCTCCTCACCTTTGCAACAACAGAAGAAGCAAAATCAGCATTCTGACAATCCGCAGTTGGAAGTTAAGGCTCCATGATCTCTTCTGTCATCTGCAGCTGTACTGAACTGTGCACGTTTACATACTTCTCACCCTTTACATTTTTGATTCCTGCCACATTTGGAGCAGCGGCTCATTTCCCTCTCCCCAGGGTTTCCTCAAGCTGTGATACACTGCCAGCATCCCATAACATGAACGTTGCTTTGCTTGAACTCCCATTACCCCCACCCTCTGTTTAGAGCCAGCCATCAATGCTGTATATTTCTCACCAGTTTAAGCTGTTGGGGCACAATCTTTACTTCCCAAGACTCCAGCAGTAGCAGCAGCTGATCCTCTGTTAACTCTGGATCATTGAAAGAGATTTGTGCCACGAAGGCAGCGAATCACCCCGGGGTGTTTGCAGAGGTGAGAAGGCTGACCTGGGTCCTGCATTGGGTGCCTGCATTCTCAGCAGTTCTCTGGGCACTTCAAACTGCATGAATTGCACGGCCTCCCTATGGGACGAATGCAGGCATCGCTCTGTGCCTGCAGCCCTTACCAGTGAAGGCATCCAGAGTGTAGGAGATGGCTTCTGTCAGGCTGAGGAGATCACAGCGGGCAGAAATCCGAAGTGTGCTGAGCAGAACGTCCAAGTCTGGGCTCTGTGTTGTCAGCTCACAGTTATCAGGGTCATCGAGGACTGCTTCCATCTGTGAGAAAAAGGGGAGGAACTCGCAGGGTTTACTGAAGTTCCTGCAAGGGCTTCTTTGCAATACAACCACAGAGCCAAGAATCCCAGCATCTCTGTCATTCTGGGTGGGGATGAGGGCCAGGTGAACGTGGGGAGCTGTGCCCCAGCTGTGTGCACAAAGCCTTATGGAGATGTGATCACAGGTAAAGTCTTTGGACTCACAAACTCTGCTTACCTTCTCGGTCAGCTCCTCAAGGAGGTTCCTGTCTCTCATCACAGCTTTGATGGACTTCACAACGATGGCATTCAGCTCATCAGCCAGCTGGGACAGAACGTGACACTTCCCCTTAACTTCTTTCTCCAGTGCATCTACTTCTCTGTGTGCAAAACCTGCAAGCCAGAAAGTGACCAAATATTCCACTTTTAAATGAGGCAATTCTGCAGTGATTGCCAGCCCTGTACAGAGAATCTGAAACGCTTCTGTGAATATTGTCAAAGTAAATGATGCTCAGATTTGCGTTGGACGGTTGTGGCTCAGGTTGTAGGCAGTAAGCAGCAGCAGCTCTGGGGGTTTGTGAGTGTCCCAGGGGACCCCATCCTTCCCAGATGGGATAACAGCAGTGCAAAGAGGGATTAAAACACAGTGCTTACCGTCAGACGCAAACGTTGGTTGATTATTCTCTGGAAAGTGGTTGATACCTGTAACAGTACGAAGATGGAATTGCTGGGTTAGAAAACACCTGGAGCTGGATGGGTGGTGCTGGTTGTTTTGTTTTGGACCGAAGGCTGTGCTGAGCATTGGCTCGGCTCTGGCTTGCCCAAAGCCTGTGTTGCAGCACATGCAAGTTAAAACTGCTTCTGTCACAGAGCTGTGCTTGCAGACAGGCTCAGGGTAGAGCACATCGCAGAGCACTTCTGCTGTGCTGCGGAGTTTGCTGGGTGGAGGATCTGGGAGTTTCTGTGCCTCTTACCCCACGCTGCGTCCCCGATGGTCAGCTGCATCGCCCTGAAGGCCAGCGTGCAGCCCCTGGGGATGGTTATGCTCTGTTTGCTCCCGGTGGTGCCCTGGGCAGTGAAAAATCCCTTACTGGGCTGCGTGATGTACGGGGATGGGGAGGATGGGATCCCGAGCTGAGGAGAAGGCAAACCTTAGCAGAGAACTTGGCGTAAAGCTGAGCCATGAGCTTCGCCTCCGCCTCCGTGGATTCCTCGTATCGGGCCTCCTCTGAGGTCTCTATCGTTTCGTGGATCACGTATAAGTTCTGCCTGGCCTTCCTCAGCTGCTCGATGAAGGTGTGCTTCATGTTGATTTTCCTAAAGGAGAGAAAGGATACGGCGTCTGCTAAACGTGTCGCAGTTTTGTTGCAGCAATGTAAGCTGCTCAGAGCCTGCAGCACCATGCTCGTGTTCCTCGTGTTGTGCAGTGTGTCCGTGTTGCAGTGGAAGGCTCTGGGAGGGGAAAAAAGGGTTCAGCAACAGGCTGCAATTCCTGCTGTCCTCGGTGCGTCCCCCTTTGCCTGAGGAGTCTGATCTGATGGAGGCGAATGCAAACCTGCCAGCGCTGCAGGGCCGTGCAGGGGAGCTGAGACTGGAATGGGAAGAGATCAAGTGTTTGTAATTACAGCAGTGCACGGCCTTGGCTTTGGCTGTTGGAAAACCACTGTGTGTGTCATGGAGGGGCGTAAAGCAGGGGGTGCAGTCTGCCTTGATGTCTTCCTTACCTTTCCTCTCTCAGTGCCTCAAGTTTGGGTACCAGGATGTGCTTCTTTTCCAGCTTGACGTGCCACTGCTTGGACACCGAGGCACCTCCTCCCAGTTCTACTTCTGCAGGCTCACTGGGGATGCTGAGGCTCCCATCCACGCTGTCTCTGATGCTTCCCATGGTTGTGAACTCCCCTGGGCTGTGGCTCTCAGTGCTGGGAAGGAGGGACTCTGCAATGATGCGTTGTGTTACAGGCTGATGAGCTCCCGGTTGGGCACCGAGAGAAAGCAGGGAGGTGCAGGATGGTAAATGTGGGCTTTACCAACGCTGTCCTTCTGCTCCACAGGCAGCAGCACGTCGTGGAGCCGGAATTCTGTCCTTCTGTAGGAGGGAAACGGGCGGAATCTGGCTTTCCTCTTCCTTCGAACCAGGCAAAGCAGCCTGAAGCGGTCTTGGTCTGAGATGCTGTGGACAGGAACCAGGTCTCCTTTGGGATCCATTTGCTTTGCTACTTTTTGGGCGACTTTTTTAAACATTCTGCAGCAGCTTTACGAATTCGCAACCCAAGGTGAGAAGTGCAGTTGTGCCTTAGGAAAGAAGACAAGCAAAATGAGTTGGGATACAAGTAGAAGGTCACAATAAAGTATCTTGCTTCTAATTTTGAGGATAATAACCCCCCCAAAGAATACAAGAATACAACTTGCATGAGATTACTTTCAAAAGGCACCCAGACAGGTCCTGATAGAGCTGTGCCTTCCTGATCAGCCTTATTCAGGCTCATCCCTGTTTGCTGTGCAGCTTGCAGGACTGGGTAAGGCTGAGAGCACGGCTGGCTGTTTGGGGATGGAGCTTTGCTGTTGGAGCCCATGGCTGCTCCTCCAGCAGATGTTTTGTTTGCTCCATGTACCATCATACGGCACAGCAGCCTGGGCTGGGCATGGCTATTTAACCTCTGTACCACCTGCTGGGGTCCCCAGTGCTTTAATGAACGCATTGCTCTTACAGAGGCCTAAAGAAAGCAAATCTTGAGCAATTCCTTGCTGTTCTGTAGCTGTTGCTTTGCGTGCTCTGCGTTTCCCCCCATGTTGGTGCCCGGCAGAGCTCTGTTGTTTCGAAACAGAATGTTGGGAAAACAATTTGGTCAAAGTCTTAAAGGAACTGAAAGTGTTGAAGGTGATGGGATGAGGAAGGAGAAGCCTCGTTGTTTGCCAGAATGTTCCTCAGCATTTTGGTGTTTCTCATGGGTCGGCACTGACGCCTCCCCAGACCCCAACATCCCCACTGCTCTCCCTGCATCCCTGTTGGGAGAGCTGGAAATGGAAGCTGCTGGCAGGTTCTTAGTTCTGTAAGCAGAACTTTGGTCCGGTTTGATTTACGAGCTTTGATTTATGAGCAAAGCAGCTTCCTGTAGTTCAGGAGAAAAACAGGCTGTGTTATCACCTCTGTGTGCTGCTTTATTGTGTCGTGTTCAGGGGGAGTGGATCCCATCCAACAGCTGCTTTCCCCCCTCCCAGAAGGAGCACAGTCACATCCTGCCCAGGGAGGGTGCCCAGATTCACACATCCTCTCCGTTCCACTCAGACCCAGACGCAGCCATAAGCAAAGCACAGCGGTTCTCATTACAGCTGACTTTAAAAGTAGGGGCACCCTTAAAGTTGTACCTGTCAGGGCTGTGAGGAGAAACCCTGTGACTTTGTAGGGAGTTGGAATAAGCCTCGGTTGCTGAACTGTGTGAGGAGAAAGAAGGACAAAGGGGGGAGGAGGGAGAGAGGAGAGAGGAACGGGTGGAGAGAGGGACTGTGGCTCTGCGTTCCAGCTCTGATCCAGCTGATGGGGGCCTTTGGGCTGTGGAAGCTCATCCTTAAGTTTCAAAGTTCTGAAGTCCCGAGAGGAGCTGGGGACGGACTTTGAACCATGGGAGAGAAATGTGGGGTGGCAGAACGGGGCAGCCCTCCCCCATCTGTGGGGCAGCTCTTACCTGGAGCCCTGGGGGGCTGTGGGGTCCGTGATGCTGGAGGGGGGCCGGCTGGTTGCGGTGCCTGCAGTGCTTGCAGTGCTTGCTGTGCTTGCAGTGCCTCCTGTGCTTGCAGTGCTTGCTATGTGTGCCTCCTGCCAGCCCGGAACTGACTGCCCTATAAGGAAAGAAGCACTGATGTAACCCCAACCCAGCAGCTTTTTTGCCCTCCCCTCTGCTGTCCTGCTGTTCCAGCAGCTGTGGGCACCTTTCATTTGGTCCCTATGCACACTGTTCCTGGGCTGGAGGACTTTGCTGCTGTTGTGGCTCTGTTTTGCTCCCTGCCTGGCAGGATGAGGAGCAGTGCGTTCTGGTTAAGGCAGCACGGCTGGGTTGTGGTTGGATTTGATGAGCTTGGAGGCGTTTTCCAACCTGTGCAACGCTATGGTTGTAAAGCTGCAGAAGTGCAGTGCGTGGTGTGGGTGGGGGGCAGCAGTGCTGCACTTCTGGTAACCTGCATTCAATGCTGCTTTGCTGGTGCTGCGCTGGATGCACGGGGTTGGTGGGGAGCCTGGAAGGGGCTGGGGGGGGGGTCTGAGCAGTGCTGATTGATATCTGAAGGATGGGGGATGGGGCCGGGCTGTGCTCAGCAGTGCCCAGCAATGGGATGAGGGCAGCGGGCACAGCTTGCAGCTCAGGGCCCCCCCGTCCACACATAAAGGGACAGAGCCTGGAGCAGCTGCCAGACAGGCGAGGAGGGGGAACAGGAGCTGCTGGGGGGGGGTTTGGACCCTTCTGACCCCTGCAGTTCTGTGGTCTGTAAGGTTCCAGCTCAGCTCTGCCCGGTGAGCCTGGGGTCACAGGGGGCATCAATGAGCAGAACGGCCCAGTGGGAACCCAAGGAGCCGAGCAGGAGTTTTTACATGAATACTCACTTTATTAGTTTCTCTTAGAACGCTGTACAAAGGAGTAATAAAAATATTCACACTTTGTTTTAGAAAGTTCTCTACACGAGACTTCGGTATCCACAGCATAAAGAAGGGCTGCTGGCAAAAACCAAACCAAAACCAAACCCTAAAACTATGTACAGTGTCAGCATGTTCTCTTAAAAAACCAAAACGAAACGAATTTAGGCTTCAATTGATCCGAGGACACATCAATGCAAAGACCTGCATGCTTAAAAACATCTGATACGCGGTGATGGAGCCATGGAAGCCCCAGTAAGAAATATCAACGCCTTAATAACGGTAACCCAACCGCTGCCCCCTTCTCGAGGGCCAGTACCAACTTTCTATTAAAAAAAGCAAACCAAAAATACGATTAAAAAAAGACCTCGGGATGGAGTAGCCCTAAATCTCAGGGTTTTCTTTGTTTCTTTTAAAGGCTTTTATTTTTTGTTTGTTTGTTTTCCTGCAATGGTTTGGACTGTGAGAAATCCCACCGGGAACTGCAGGGCAGGAGCCCTGGCTGATGGAGCAGTGCTGCCTGATGCTGCCTGCTGTCCCCATTGTGCACGATGGCCTCGCCGACCTCAGGCCGTGCTCATCTGAAGCTGTTCTGCACTTATTGCAGGACAAAAGAAAAACCCCAAAGGATTTCAGTGCCTGCAGTCCCACCTCCTGCGTTCCCCAGCTCATGGCTGTGCACAGAAGCAGCGCAGGCTGGAGAGGAGGATCGAAATCCCGTTTAAAATCGCTGCCCGTCGATGATCTCCTGCACATCCCTGCGGGGGAGAGCAGCCTTGGTGCACCCAGCTCACTGCTGTAAGAACTTAACAAGCAGAAATAGGGCAGAAGTGGCTTTGGTGCAGCTCAAGCTGGGGTGGTGCTGTGCTTTCCCAGCTCTGCAGCGCAGACCCTTCAGCAGAGGCTCCCTGGGACAGCAGTGCTGGCAGGGAGGATCCAGGCACAGAGCAGTGAGCGTCGTTTGCCCAGCAGGACCCAGTGCTGTTCTGGAAGGTTCCTTTCCTGATCCTAATTCTGGTAGCTCCCCTTAGGATGGCATCTGAAGGAAGATCTGAGATCAGTCATTGTCCCAGTAGCCATTAATCCGATGAAACCACCTCACACACTGCTTTATCAACACAAAGCCCTTCGACTCTGCGTTTCTCCAGTTTTAATTAATATTCCTTTTGATTGGATTGACTGCATGAGTCCAAGTGAACTTAAGATACTGCATAGCAGAAATGCTTTATGTGCCTTGGAAAGAATGTCATCTGCCACGTAACCCCAAATGAGGACACCTGTAATGGCTATTTGAATCATTCCAGTTAAATAAAATGGGAGAAGTTTGCTATTGTAATTAAGGCTTTGCCCCACAAGGAGCTCTGGACCCTGGGCTTGAAAACCTGCCTTTTCCAGAAGTCTGTAATTCCATTCTGTATTGTTTTATTGAATGTCTTCCATTGAACAGGACAGAACCAGGTGCCCATCTGTCAGCTATCAGCACAGACATCAGATGCTCCAACCCCAGCAGTAACACTGCAATGGAGCCGAGCCCCAAAACACAACTGCTCTGACCTGGAATAGCTCACATATGCCTACAGACAACCAGCAGATGCCCTATGGATGGGAGTCATGTTTTTAAGCCAAAGCACCCTTGGTAAAACAACGACTTCTGTTGCATAAAAGCTTGTATTTTCCCCCTTTATATTATGCCTAAACGAGCAGCATTTGTTTCTCCTGGAGGTTCCCCACTGGATGTGGGTTCGTGTGCTCCTGTTAGGAGCAGCTGCTGCAGCACTGCAGTGTCCACAGGCATCCCAGGCACTGGTGCTGTTCATTCCTCCCTAACTTCCAAAGGACTGATTGACAAAATAGTTCTAGTGTGACAAAAACAAGTATTTCTTTCCCCAAAGTCATTGTCTGGTAGCTTACAGAGCACATCAGCTTTAGGGTCTGCAGTACCTTAACTAAAGCAGCAGTCCTCATTCAGGGCGGTTTAACCCCCACCCAGTCAGGTAACCACGATCTGCCAAGCTCCCACTGGAGATCAGCACTCAAACACCAACCCTCCTTCTACCTTCCTTTCCACTTCCAGCATTTCCATTGTTCAAACCTATTGGGTGATGACCCTGTGCATCCCAGCAAGGCTCTGAGCAATGTTAACTGTTTTCTCCCTTTGCTGCAGCAGCCTGGTGAGCTTGGGACAGAAGTAAAGCCTGATATTATGCATGGAGCAGTGCTAGGTCTTATATAGCAGATCTTGGAGCTCCTCTGTGCCCTGTGCTCAGACCCTCCAACAGAACTCAGCATCCACTCTGACTTCTCAAGCTAGACTCGGCTAATTAAGAACAAACCCAGCATGTTTAAAACACCTTCATTGGCCGTGTGAGACAACGTAAGCACAACAAAAAATGCAGGTTGCTGTCAGGGAAAGCATGAGCAAAACCACGTTTCACCCAGCACACAGCTTGCAAGAAAAACCAATTGCTTTGAACAGCAGAAAGGCATCTTGGCCACGAAAGCTAAACCTGCAGCCCTCCTGTGTTCCAGCGGTGGTTGGAGGGGGATGAAGGCTGGATTTTATTCCTATACAAAACCATCTGCTGTCTTTGGTGACACAAAGACCCTTCCCTTGGTCAGGTCAGTGTGCTGCTGGTGCTGCTCCTCAGCGCTGCTCTGCTCCCTCCCCACTGGCAGGGATCAGCCCTGGGGTCGCAGCGCTTCGTCGCCACGTGGAGGCTTTCATGCTGAGTTAATTGGAGAACGGGCAGATCTCATTAACGGCTGTGTGGGCTGAGGAGGCCGAGGGGATGGATGGAGGAGGAGAGCTCAAATCGCTGCCACCAGCCTCTGCAGCAGCACCCAGCCCTCGCACGTCTGCACCCATCGCTCTTTGGTTCCTCCCAGGCTCACGCAGCTCCGCGCAGCAGGGGAGCATCTGCAGTCCATCACTCCGACGAGCTGCACCTCAGCCCTTCGTCCAAACGCTTCGCTGCCTGAGTGCTTGAAAAGTTGAGAGGTTCGGGATGGGAAGCAAAGTCATCCAAGCTGGAAGCCACAGCTGGGAGTTGGGATCTTTTCCCTGGACCGGACGGCCGCTCCCCCAGGACGCACAGCGCTGCCCCAGCGTGCAGGTCGTCGCTTTTTGCCTGTGCTGCTTTCAGTTGAACTTCCTTTCCCAGCGGCGTGAAAGATTTCCAAAGAAAAAAATCTGTCATTCTGTTCCCCTCCCTTCTCTTCTTCTGCCCAAGAAGTGGAAACAAAACCTGAAACCATCC
Organism: Lagopus leucura; assembly: GCF_019238085.1. NCBI lineage: Eukaryota > Metazoa > Chordata > Aves > Galliformes > Phasianidae > Lagopus > Lagopus leucura. The sequence continues at coordinate 7,438 of NW_024963262.1, read as the reverse complement.
AATATTGGGAGAGTTCGGCTGCGTCCCTTTCGATTTCCTCGCGTATCGCTTTAAAGCACCAAAGCCTCGGAAAGGGAGATCATGTTAAAGTGCATTTACCACAGCAATAGTACCAGCACTAAAAGCTTTTCCCCTCACCCCTGTTCTCGTCGCACCTGGGATAGATGAAAGCCTTCCCACAATTCGGCCTCTTTGTACCTTGGAGTCTCGGTGTGTCTGCATCTATTTCTGACGCTGGAATAAAGGAAGTCCAGCATCCTGCTCCTCACTAAACTCTACTCTGGAGCTTCTTTAGATTTATTGGGCATGAGGATCCAGCATGCGGTGTATGTCTATTGGGTACTGCATTTAAACAGCTGCTGTGAAACTATCCCAGTGTGGGCAGGGGGGAATGGGAGCGGGGAGGAGGAACCTCCCCCAGCTCCGCTGCTCCTCCATCCGCACACTTCAGTACTTGTTGATCCCAAAGATCCGCACTCCGTGGAACTGAGGCAGTTTGGGGATCAGGACGCTCATCAGGGAGATGGTGTTGATGACGAAGTGTATCCGGTCGTACTTGGTGTAAAAGCTGGTTAGAAAATACCTGCGGGGAACAAAAAGAGACACCCGGATGATGCCACGCCGCGAGCTTCGCTTCCTGTGGGCTCCGCTCCCCCCCGGCACTCACAGCACGATGGGCATGATGGTCAGGAACTTGCGGGATGCCGTGAACTGCACGCCGTAATCCATCTGCTCCCAGTGCGTCAGCAGCCGCGCCTTGCCCTGGTCTGGCGTCTCGAAAGGGGTTCCTTTCACGGTGTGCAGGAAGATGTACATGCTCTGCAGCGGACACAAAGGCGGTGTGAGGCGTGCCTGGGGCTCCGCACCCGCCTGCAGCGGCTCAGCTTCAGCCAGAGGAGCGCAGCAGTGAGGGAGGGAGGCTTGCAACAGCGCTTTGCTCCGCTAGAGGGATGCGCCGCCATCGCTGCCGACCCAAAGCAGCCCCGGGGGGAAGGAAGGCTGCGAGTTGGACCGGCTCTGCTAAGAGCAACGCTTCTCCCTCTGCTCCCATGCGTAAGGAAAGGGAGCTGCGAGATTACAGCACTGGGATCTGTGGGATCAGGAGATCGGCACGGCCTGGCTGCAGTGTGCAACAGCGCTGCTAAAAGTGCTGCTGGAGCTGCAGGCAGAACGGAGCAGTTCCTGTCTGATACATCAGCAGCGTTTGGCTCAGCCGCGTCTTCTACACTCAGCCCTCACTGCCCTCAACTCCTCTCTGTTCCCAGGACCAAAGTTTGTGCTGGCAGAGGAAAGCAGGGCGAGGAGCTGGGCGAAATGCAGGCAGCTGTGCTGCACTCAGCCCCCAGCAGTTGGAGCTCTGGGTTTATTGGCGTGTTTATGTATTTTTGTATCACTAGAGATAACGCGAGCAGCCCCAAGGATTTGCTCACCGCTGGCACGCTCCCAGGCAGAGATGTTGACATAAAGGACACAAACTCGGTGGCTGTAGCTCCGAAATATTTTGCCTCTTTGACCCGGGGGCGGCTTACCATGTTGTGAATGATGTTGGTGAGAGTCCAAACCACGGGGACGCTGAAGAAGGGGATGCTGAGGAGCACGACGTGCAGCAGCCCGATGCCAAGGACGTAGGACAGCCAGATGCCCCGGCTGTTCATCACACGTGTGTTGGGGTTCACCTCGCTGTGCGCCGTTCCCACGTTCATGTTGGCTCTTGTCTTCACCCTCTGAAACAAAACCAGAGGCAGGTCAGTGCCCAGGTCACTGTTTCCATCCACGTTTCTCAGCTAAGCTTGCTGGAAAGCTGAGAGCTGTCTTACCAGTTATCAGGGATTACAGGAAAGAACGCAACTTAGAGCCACTGCAATGCAGAATATCTTTACACAGAGATCAGAGAAGGTCTTGCATAAAATACTCAGTCTGTTTCCCAAGGACATAACGCAGCCTGTCCCTTGCACAGCAGACCCCAAAGCGATGACTTTTCCCTGATGTTCAGCCTCGTGCTTTTACTGCTTTGGTTTCCACAGCTGAAAACCAACCCAAGCTGCTGTTCTGTCCAGCTCTCAGTCTCAGGAGGCGAGCCCACGCCAGATCTGACATTATGCTCTGAATGTTGCTGCCAGCTACTCCGAGTTCCCTTTCTGAGTGCTGGGCCTGGCTTCTTTCAGCAGCTGCCGTGCTCTGAGCCTGCCTGGTGCTCACTGACACAGCATGAGTGCAGCTCTGGGACGCTCGCTGCGAGCTGATGGATGCTGCCGTGCCCTCACTGCCACTCAGGGAGCTTTAGGTCTGGAAAAGGTTTTTGTTTAGCAGAAAAGAGCCTCTGGATCTGCAGGTTGCTGGGTGAGTGGCTGTCGGCTCTGGGGTGTTCTGGACAAAGCAGCCTGGTTTGGGGGCAGGACTGGAGCTGGAGGTCAGCGCTGGGACAGCAGCTCCATCCTCAATGTGGCACAGCCCCTATTGGCTCTCAGAAGGAAATCTGGGGGTCGTGCTGCAGTATAACATGAGTTGAAGATGTCACACTATGGGGGGAAAAGAGGGGGAAAAAAAAAGGGAAGGAAGAAAAGCAACTACCGCTGTGGAATGTGTAAACAGGAGCGCTGCTTGCCAGACAGGAGAAATAATCCTCCCAGATATTGGTGAGGCCTCAGCTGAGTGCTGTCCAGTTCTGGGAGGAGCTGGAGGGAGTCCAGGGCAGAACTGTGAGAATGAGCAGAGGTGGAGGAAAAACATGACCTGCAAGGCCGTGCTGGAGGAAATGGGTTTGTTTAGTCTAGAGGACATTCAAAAAAGAGGTGATGAACGGACCCCAAACGCTTACAGGGTCTCTGCAGAGAGAATGGGGACCAAAGCGTGCAATGGAGGTTCAGAGCAATGCAGTAACACAGAAAGCTGATGTGGGATAAAGTGCAATTTCTGTCTGGGATCAACCAGGGCTCTAAAAACTAATGAGCAACTGCTGTGTGCTGCTGTCTGCCAGGCAGGGCAGCGGGGTGGCAAAGGACAAAGCTCAGAAGCTGAATGTGAAGCAATTCCCCTCTGCCTCAGTTTCCTCACTTGCTGCAGTGATTGGGGTGCTGAAGCTCTCATTGATACAGCACAGGAAGTTAATTTGCTCTTGCAAAGAGAGCAGTGGGGAGGTCAGGCATTAGGCCACATGATAACGGAGCATGCTTTTCCAACCCTGCTTTCCCCACCTTAAAAACCTGCCCTCGGTGAATCTTTTCCAAATTCTGGACTGTTTTCACAGCCCTGGCCTGAGCTCTTTGCTCACTTCAGATTGCACACAGAGCTTTGCACGTTATTGCAAAAGCCTGGCTGGGAGCAAACTCCCAAACACAGCTCCCTGCCCCCAGCCCAGATCCCTTCTGGTTTGCTGTCTGATTTTACACCGGGGATTCGTTCACCTGCAGAAAAAAAAACCCCAAAGCAAACCACAAAAGCAGGAGGAGCTCCAGTTCCACAGCTCTGAGCTGTGCAGCGCTGGGTCCTGGCAGGGTGACGTTTCCCCAGGCTGAGGGTGAAGGTCGGCGCCTGGGACGGGGGCTGAGAAAGGAGGGGAGAAGTGCTGAGCACAGCTGGATGGGAGCAGAGCGCAGCGATGGGGGTCTGGGGCTTTTCCTCACCGCCCAGACCGCCACACGCTGCGGGTCCCAATGCTGCTCCAGCCCCGAGCCTCGCAGCGACGCCCCGCAGCGCCGTTTCACCCCTCTGTGCTGAGCGAGGCACAACCGACGGCAGCACTTCGCACTCCCGTCGTCGTCGATCAGCTGCTGCGCGACCCGCAGCCCCCATTCGGCGTCCCGTGCGTTCCTCGCCCCCTGCTTCGCTCCCACAGGAGCGTCCCCCCCCTCCTGCCCCGTTCTGCCACCCAACAGACGCCTCGGCCCGGTTGCTGTGCTGGCTCTTTGCCCGGCAGCTCCCGCGCAGGGTTTTATCGGAGGGCTGCAGAGGTGGGGAGGGCAGCGGGCGCTTATCTCGGTCGATCTGCGCGTTCCCAGCACGCAGGAGATTACGATCCGACGGACGGAGCCGAGATCCCCATCTCCGGCAGCAGCGGCAGCAGCAAATCCCCACCTCCCGAGCGAATGAATATTTTAAACCCTTCTTTGCAAGATGGCAACGCTGTTCGAACCGGAGGATCGAGCGCCTCGGTGACGGCAGCGAACGCGGCAGGGGTCGGACGGCAGCACCGCTCCGCGCCCCGCGAGGCTGCGCGATGTCGGGCCGGGAAAACTCCGCGCACAAAGGAAGCGCTACAAGTGAGCGCTGCGGGGAGGCGCGGCGAATCCCGCAGCCGCAGACAAAGCCCCGGCCTCATCGCAACTGCCGTACGGCTCGGCTCGGCACGGGAAGGGCCCGCTGCCCCGCAGCGCTCACCGAGCCCCGCTCCCAGCGCTCGGCCGCTCTGCTCGCCTCTCCCCGACTCCCATCCCCGCCGGCCCCGGAGCGCGGAGCTCCGCCGCGTGCCCCGCACGGCCGCCCGGTCCCGCACCCGGCCCGCACTCACCGCCCGGCCCGGCTCCTTCAGCCCCGGCTCGGCCCGGGATCTCCGCCGCGCTCCCGGCGGACACCTCGGCACGGCCCGCCCCGCCGCCCGGCACCACGGGAGCTGTAGTGCGGCAGAGCCGTGCGGGGGGGCGGTGCGGGAGCGGAGCCGTGCGGGGCAGCGCTGCGCCGCGACGGCACGGCGGGGCGGCTGAGGGATCGCGCTGCCTCCTGCCCTCCTGCCCTTTGGGGTCGGTGCTGCGGGCTGTGTGTGTGCGGTGTTCCGGTGGTGGTTGATGCGTCCCCACCGCTTTGTTTTTTTTTCCTGCCGTAATTAACGCCCCGTGATGGGAAAAGCACCCCGCCGCGCTCGGGTGTTTCAGTAGCGGGCATCGTGTGCGAAATAGAGTTAATTTGTGGCCAAAAAAGAAAGTGCTCCGGAGTTCTACTGAGCAGCCGCTGAACGCTGTGCTGTGCGCCTGCTTGCTGACCAGCTTTGGCTTTTGGGATTTATGGGAATATCGTATGGGAATATTGGGATACTGGCTTTAGCTACTGCGACTTCAGATCCCCTCCAGAACTGTTTCGTGCACCGAGGGACGCGGGCACCTCAGCCCCTGCAGCCCTGCAATCAGTGGCTCTGAGCTCTGTGCTCAGTGCCCCCCAGCCCTGCAGCTCCATGCATGCGCTGCACCCATGCGTGGTTGAGAGCTGCGGGCTGTGGGTGCGGTGCTGCAGTGCTGGGCACCATCTGTCCCGGCCTTTGTCAGTGCAGCCATCGCCGCTCACCACGTGCACCCCTGGTGTGCAGCCATCTGTGCAGCCTTTGTGCACGCTGAGCTCCTGCTGGGGAGCAGCAGAGGGTGCAGCACAGCCGAGCTGCTCGGCGGGGTGTTGTTTGGGCAGCTTTGGGGTTGCTCGATGCTGAAAGCCCCCCCCCCGGGCTGCCTCCCCCAATGCTAAGCACCTCGTGTGTGCCCTCATGAGCCAGAGCATGGATCCTGTGCAGCGCTGCTGCTGGATGGGACCGAGGCGGTCTGAGCATCACACGCCAGCACTGTGCTGCTAACTGAGCACGGCTCTGCCTTCCCACAGCCAGTGTTTCCCCTGCCAGCTGCTCCTGGAGGGCCTCGGGCACGGGGGGACCTGGCAGGAAAACCCACCCGCAGCCTCTCGGTGCTGCAGGGATGCTGTAGCGGAGGCGGGATCCCGCGGGAGCAGCCCTGCTTTGCAGGGGAGCCACGCACACGGCAGCTCTATTTTTATCCCCACTCCTGCCTGACTGAGCGGCTCCCTCTGCGCGGTGACATCTAATTTAGCAGCTTCCCCACACCCCGCTGACTCTGCACGTGAGGGGGAAGCACAATGCGGCGGCTATTTTTAAACGCCCATAAATATTAATCCCGCTCGGTGATGCAGCAGCAGCTTCTCTCTCTCACTGCCGGTGGGAGCGCAGGGGGGGCGCCCGCTCCTTGGGCTCCCCAGCCCGCATTCACCCCCACAGGGGACCCCGGCGTTTGGGGGTGGAGCGGTCCTTGGGGGGGATTCGGACCCGCACCCGCAGCCCAGGCCGATGTTTGGAGCAGTCCCTGTGCGGTGGGGTCCGCGTTCCCTTCTGTTTGCTGGCCCCACCGCCGGCTCGATGCTGGCTCTGTGTAGTGGCAGGGAGGAGCTGGTGCTGGCTGATTTTAGCCAGCCGTGCCGCTGCAGCAGTGGGAAGGGGTCTGCACAGGGCTGTGCTGCACTGCAGCCTTGAGATTTTGGGTTCTACGTGGTGTGGGAGGGCTGGAGAGCCGGTGGCGCTGCCGCTGGGGAGCTCGGAGCTTCTCCAGCCAAACAGGGAGAAATGAATGGGCTCGTGCCCTGGGAGCAGCCGGTGGTTCCCCGGTTTCAGTCCCTCAGGACAGGCCTAGCCCCATCGCAGCACGGCGTGGGGCTCTGCTCCATTTGCAGCCCCAGCGGCGGCGACGCCGATCTCCCTCCTGCCAGCGCCTGATGGGAGCGAAGCCACGCGGTGTGAGCCGACCTCTGCGTCCGCAGCCCCGCGCTGACGGCACCGCACCGGGCCTGGCTCCAGCCGTGCTGCGCTCGAGGCGGCTGCCGTCAGGTTGTGTTCTGCTAATGGGGCCGAGACGCAGGCCAGGCGCCTCGTAAACCGTTTATCCTCCCCGAGCAGCGGGAGATGATCAGCGCGATCTCTCCAAGGAGAACCGCGGATGGGGCGCGGGCGGCCACCGGCGTCCTTGTTGGCAGCACGGCAAGGGCACGGCGCTCGGCCCCGCGGCTCCGGCGCCCGGTGACCCGCAGGGACGAGTCCCGGTGCCGGCTGCCTGCTGGGGGCGGCCCCGGCCCGGAGCACCGGAGCCCGGTAACGGCGGCCGCTCTCCATGGTCCTGAGCCGGCCCCGGTGCCGGTCCCCGCGCGGCTCATCGGGCCCCGGGCAGGGCGGCTCGCGGCAGGGCTGGGGACCCGCACCGTGACCCGCAAGGCTCCGCCCGCCTCGCCGCCCGCCGCGGCTCGGGTTTCCCCAAGTAAGCGATGCCGGTGCCGACGGGAGGCGGCGGGCCGGAGGGGATCACGCTCCGTGGCGGAGGGGGAAAAGCCGGGGGCGATCCCTGGGCGGTGGGGAGCGGGGGCAGCCCCGGGCTGCGGAGAGAGGCGGGAGGGCAGAGCCCGGCTCCGGGCAGCGCCCGCCAGCGCCATTCCCACACGGGGTCCCGGGGATCCCGGAATCTCCGTTGGTTGTGGCCGCCCCGAGCCCCGAGCTTGGGGGTCCCGGACGCTCCCGGCGGGGTTCTCCCCGTGTCCCCCCAGGAAGGAGTCCCGCGGCTCAGCCTCGACCCGAACCGGGCGTGGAGAGGAGCCGGGGGCGAGGCGGGGGTGCCAGGAGCCGTGCAGCCCCCCCCGGCGGGGCGGGCCGGGGGCGGGGAGCCCCGGGGAGGCCCGGCCGGTG